>NW_027191431.1:1310314-1317392 GCF_041956435.1 Mycothermus thermophilus
CGAAAAGAAGCAAAACAAAAAAATACCAGATCAGGATAGATGATTCCCATGTATGTAAGAGAGACAAGCCCCGACGAGACTGTCTGGGCTCTCTCAAGACACATGCGGAAAACAAAAAGTCAGGACTCCGGCGCCAAGTCAGTCCATTTCGGACTCCTCACCGGGAGGGCACATGAAGGAGAAGTCAGCACGGGGTCCGTTGCCTAGGACCAGGCTCAACGCGGCGGTGAGGTCCACGTCGTCATTTTGGCCGTTTGAATCAGGCCATCTGTAGACCTCACGGACCTTGACGCGGCCTTGGATGTCGATCGCGTTACGATCTGACTCGGACAAGACCGGTGCATCTTCATCATCGCCATACTCGCTGTCGGGCCTCGGCGGCTTCTGGAGATAATCGCACGTCGCGACCAGCTCCAAAGCGCCCGTGGCGTCGTTGCGGGTCATCTCGAAACGGATTCCCAGCTCGCCCGTGTCCTTGTCGACAATGCTGCGCGAATCGGCACCCATGGCCCACTCTTCGCATTTCGCCGGGAGATCCCACGCGCCGCCGATTGGGAAGCGACGGTTGAACATAACCGTGTAATGGGCGATGGCGGCGGCCACAGCACCATGGAGGTAGACGAGAAGGTCATCGAGGGTAGTGTAATCATCTACAGCCCGGGGGGCAATAGAAAAGAGAGGGTTCACGGCACCGCGGGGGACGAAATTGGAGAACGGGTGCTTGTCCTGAACCTTGAGGGGCGGTAGATAGCTGACCGCATAGGTGGCACCGAGTACCTGGGAGGAGTGCGGAGCAGGTTTGACCAAGATGCGTAGGCGCGACATGGAGCTGAGAGTCAGATCGTATTGGACAGGCGGGGGATTCAAGAGGTAACCTGTCAACGTTGACAAGGGCTGAGTGCGCAGAACAGAAACCAGAGATGTAGCGGGCTCCTTCTGGAGGAGCTCAGCAGGCGACCAGTTGGCGGAGCGGAGGACCGACATGATCTCCAGCAGCGATTTGGTGCAGTTTTGAATGGTGCCATGCCAATTGGCGTGGGCAATCACGGGGCGAAGGAGATAATAGGGACTGGAGGCGCCCTTAGCGGTGGAGGGTTCTGATTGCCTCATCGCGTTGTTCCAATGGGCTGCAGACAGAAGGAGGTTGATGGTAAAGTAGATTTGATTAGCGGTGTCGTCCATCAAGCCCGTGGTCTCGGTCCTGGGTGAGGCTTCTTGATCGCCCAATGTGACGAGGTGCAGCTCGACAATCTTGGTGTCGTCAAAGTCGTAGGCAATGACCGACTCGTAAATGCGGACGACGTTGTCGAGCTCACTACGCGCCTCGCGCCTGAGTTCCTCCCAGAGTTCTTTGGCAAACATGGTGTTGCGAGCCTCCAACACGCGGTCCTGGAGCGGGGCGTCGGCGGAGAGAGGCGGGTCCACTTTCGAGGCGCCAACGACCTGACCATTCTCAACAATGCGAACCTGCACACGCTTCGAGCCGCGGCTCATATCGTCATTGTCGAGCTCGACAGAGCCATCCTCGGCCCTGCGCAAAGCGGCCGTTCCGCTGTTCTTAAAAGCAGGGGACGTGTTGGAAGAGCCAAACTGGACCCCGAGGGTCTGGGACTCGTTGGGCATGCGGAAGATGGGCCATCTGCCCTCGGCAACACCTTGAATCTCGGACCAGAAGCGCTTCTCAGCGTCGTTCTCCTTCCGAAGGCGCTTCGACGCAGACGCGGCCTCCTCCGCGAGCTTATCGAAATCGTTGATGCGTTTGCCAATGGCGACCATCCGATTGTCGGGGATTCGACTGCGGGCCAGCGGGGTCGGGGCATCAAGCATGGTGGCTCCCAGAGTGCCGACACCAACCATGTCCCGCAGTGCCGGGCTCAGGGTGGTGATTGCTTGGGCGGGGTTCTCCTTGGAGAGGAGGAGCGAAACAAAGTCAAGCGCGAACATCGATGTCTGTTGGGTTTGCATAATGGCACGGATGATTTCGTCGCGTGCTGCGGCAACGTCCTGAGCATCGGCTTCGTTGGCTCCCGAGTCGGACGCATCGGTAGTCATGTTGACATCTTGGTCGGACGGGTTGGGCTGGTCGCCCTTGGCTTTGGCTTCGATCTCACGACGAAGGTCGTCGGCATTGAGAGCGCGGAAACCACCAGGCTCGGCGGTGACCCGACGAATGAAATCGGAGATGGACTGAGGTCCTTTGTTCTTAGCAGCCTGAAGCTGCAGCGAAAAGGGGCGGTCGTCGTCCATAATTGCTACCGTTGTGTTCGTCGAGCGCAATTGTTGTGGTTGCGAGTTGGGGTCGACGAAGTTTAGGTTGTTTGGGGAGAAAGTTGAGAGTTTCCGGCCTGGAAATCGGATCGCGTCTTGGATCTCTCGTGGAGCTGCAGGTCCAAGCTCCCCACTTCTTTTCGGTGCGGGAAGGAAAGTGGGGCTCCGTAACCCGACCCGGCAGGGATCCACTCTTTGAGCTCTGGTGGGGGTTCGCGGCGGGCAAACACAGCCAGAGCTCCATGCTGCTGTGGTGGGTTGGGGTTGGGGTTGACTCGTTTGGGGAACACCAAAAAGCAAACCAACCCAGCGAGACGGAGCATGTGAAATCATATTCAACTGCCCACAGCCAACATTGAGCAACATTGATTGGATGTGACCAGGGCCATGGGCTGACTCTGGGAGATGCCAGGCACCATCTCATGCAACACCACCTGACACGGGCTCTTCTTCTGACAGATGCGGTGCATGGCATTGGCCTGGGATGCCACGCCGCGATCTGTTCGATCCGTGCGATCCACCTGATCTTGCCCCACGGTGACATAGGAATCGCTGAATGCCATTACATACATGTAAATAGAGGTGGGAGTTATCGTGCCGCAGTGCGCCCGTCTTAGCTCCATAAAAACCCCTCAACGCCCGTGTCAACAGCCACAAACCCCACTGGCGCTCGCCAGCAAGTGTAGATTTTATCTCTGCAGTGTGAGGGGCTCTTTGGGACACATTGAGAATCAGCATATAGAAGAGCAACCCACCGTCTGACCACACTTGGGCTGACCCAGCCGTCTCGGATCCAAGTCAACGGTGCATCGAACGACGTCAAACCGCGCCTCTTCTTGGGTTCATTTCCCACTTTCTGAGCCCTGTCGCATTGCCCCGCGCTTCTCGATAAGATAAGAGCTCCCTTCCCACCCTCGACAAGAGGCACTCGGTGGGGTGTTCCGATGCGCGGCGCCTTCTCTTGTTGATTGAACTAGAACTTCACACGGTCCATAACTGGAGGAATTCTCCAAATCCAATCTTAACTTCACTTCTTCCTCGACCCTCCCACTCTTTGACTGTGTTCCTTCCAGATATTGAGGGCGTCTCGGCCTGAGGCATGCCCTCTCCTGACGTCACTTTCACCACACTCACCCTCCGACCCATCTCTGCCGTCCTCGCGTCTCCCCTCCGAGCTTTCGCCGCTTTTGTTGTCCTGTCGATCCCCGTAACCACCATTGTCTATCGCACCGCGTCGCGATTACTTCTCCAACGACTCGACCCCACATCCCAGGCAGCTCAATTGCAAAGCTCCGCAGACAAAATGACCGTCAAGAAGAAGATCGCCATCATGACCTCGGGCGGCGACTCGCCCGGCATGAACGGCGTCGTTCGCGCCTGCGTCCGCATGGCTATTCACATGGGATGCGACGCGTACTGCGTCTACGAGGGCTATGAGGGCCTGGTTCGCGGCGGCGACCTGATCCGCAAGATGGAATGGCACGATGTTCGTGGCTGGCTCTCCGAGGGCGGCACCCTCATCGGCACCGCCCGTTGCAAGGCCTTCTACGAACGCCCCGGCCGCCTGGCTGCTGCGCGCAACCTGGTCAAGGAGGGAATCGACGCGCTCATTATTTGTGGTGGCGACGGCTCTCTCACTGGGGCTGACCGCTTCCGCGCCGAGTGGCCGTCTCTGCTGGAGGAGTTGGAGCAGAACGGTGACTTCACGGCCGAGCAGCTTGAGCCCTACCGCCACCTCAACATTGTTGGCTTGGTCGGTTCCATTGACAATGACCTCTCGGGCACCGATGCCACAATTGGTTGCTACTCGGCACTCGCTCGTATCTGCCAGTCGATCGATCTCATCGAGGCGACTGCTTACTCCCACTCCCGAGCCTTCGTTGTCGAAGTCATGGGGAGGCACTGCGGCTGGTTGGCCCTCATGGCTGGTGTGGCCACGGGTGCTGATTTCATTTTCATCCCCGAGAAACCTAGGGAGGACAATTGGAGGGAGGAAATGTGCAGTGTTATTGACCACGTACGTAACCCTGTTTCACACAATCTGTTTGGCCGGGCAAATCGCTGAACTCGTTGCGACAGCACCGCAAACTTGGAAAGCGCAAGACCATCGTCATCCTCGCCGAGGGTGCCATCGACCGGGAGGGCAACAAGATCACCCCGGAGATGGTCAAGGATTTGCTCGCTGACCCGAATGGCCTGGGCCTTGACACCCGCATTACCACGCTAGGCCACGTTCAGCGCGGAGGCACCGCCGTTGCCTACGACCGCATGCTCGCTACTTTGCAGGGTGTCGAGGCCGTCAAGGCCGTCCTCGAGGCCACTCCAGACACTCCTACTTGGGTCATCACTATCAACGAGAACAAGATTGTCCGGAAGCCCCTCATGGAGGCCGTCAAAGCCACCAAGAAGGTCGCGGCCGCGATCGAACGTCAGGATTGGGACGAGGCAATGGCCTTGCGCGACACCGAGTTCTCAGAGCAGTACAAGTCCTTCATGATGACGACTGGGGTCGGAATAAATAAGCAGATGCTTCTTCCCGAGAAAGACGTAAGTCCCTCCTGGTTTCCATTTACCAAATTCGCAGCTATGCTGATGTCACCCTCCAGCGCATGAGAATCGGTTTCATCAACGTCGGTGCTCCGGCCGGTGGCATGAACGCAGCGGTCCGCGCTGGCGTGGCCTACTGCTTGTCGCGTGGCCATGAGCCTGTTGCCATCTATAACGGGTTTGCCGGATTTTCTCGCCATCACGACGACCAGCCCGTTGGCGCGGTGCGCCCCTTCAACTGGCTCGAAGTGGACGGGTGGGCGAGCAAGGGTGGTTCGGAAATAGGAACGAACCGCGAGCTCCCCAGTGAGTCTGGAATGGAGACGATCGCGAACTTGATTGAGCAATACAAGTTCGACGCTCTCTTCCTGATCGGTGGCTTCGAAGCCTTCCATGCCGTCGTGCAGTTGCGCAAGGCCCGCGACCAATACCCGTCCCTCTGCATCCCTATGGTCCTCCTCCCTGCTACCATCTCCAATAACGTCCCAGGAACCGAGTACTCCTTGGGCTCCGATACATGCCTCAACGAGTTGGTCGAGTACTGCGACAAGATCAAACAATCAGCCTCGGCCACCCGCCGCCGTGTGTTCGTTATCGAAACTCAGGGCGGCCGTTCCGGCTACGTCGCCACTCTCGGCGGCCTCGGCGTCGGTGCCTCTGCCGTTTACATTCCTGAGGAGGGCGTCTCTCTCGACATGGTTGCGTCCGACGTTCGGTACCTCAAGGATGTCTTTGCCCGTGACAAGGGCCAGTCCCGCGCCGGCCGGATCATCCTCATCAATGAGCGGGCATCCAAAGTCTACACGGCCCGGCTCATTGCCGATATTCTGCGCGAGGAGGCCCACGGCCGCTTCGAGTCTCGCGAGGGCATCCCGGGCCACATGCAGCAGGGTGGCGTCCCCTCGCCCATGGACCGCTGCCGCGCGGTCCGCCTGGCGATCCGCTGCATTCAGCACCTCGAGCAGTTCGGCCGGGGCGTGCACAACCGCGTTAAAAACGACCCCATGAGCGCAACTGTCATCGGCATCAAGGGTGCCGATGTCGTCTTCACGCCTGTGAACAAGGTCGACGAGGAGGAGACGGACTGGCCCAACAGGCGGCCCAAGACGGCCTTCTGGTTGGGCGTGAAGGATATCGTTGATATCCTCTCCAGCAGGCCCAAGTATGTCCCGCCGGAGCCCGCGTTGACGGGCAAGCACGCCAAAGACGTGAAGAGGGGGCTTGAGGGCTATTAGAGAGGGGTCCGTCCTTGGGGAAATTAGAACGGAGTTTTGGGGTCGATGGGGATAAATCTACTTCTTTGGTCAGGGGAGACGCCGGGGAGAGAACAACGAAGAGGGTTGTTATGACGGCGTCATCGGTTCCACCTTCTCTTTCTCGTTTGGTCGGGCGGGAAGAGTTATTGGAGGTACTCGTGCTTGTTATTGTTGCTGCGTTCCTCTCTGCATTTATCGGTTTTATTCACATGCATTTTGCCTCTGACTCTCTTCTACTGCTTTCCGCCCACTCTTTTCGTGTCTCGTTTCGCAGTCTCGCAGCTGATCCTGGATGAGCCTCACGGCAACGCGGCCATCGGTGGGCGGTTGTGTCGTTCTTGCATATTTGTTTCGTTTTCATGTCAGTAGACAATGTGCGGATTCCCCGTTTGGAAGACCCTCTGTTCGGTTAAAGGGATGGAAGTTGAGCGGAGTCCAACTTCCAGCACAACAGGACCATACTAGGTCCGTCTCGTGAGCCGCGCAACAGGCCGGAACATGCTCTTAGGTCAAGGAGCAAGATGAACACCGGCAAGGGAGCTAGAGCGTAAGAGGAAGCGGAGCCAGAAAGTAGACAGACAAGTAGCGCAAGTTGACCACGACAGAGAAACGAGGTGCATGATGTTTGTTCCAGGAGTAGAAGATGCTCGGATCACGGCGAATCAGGATCCCTTCGCAGATACATACATACAGCTGCCCTTACTCCGGTCGGGTCCTCAGGCCCTCCGGGGTTACCACTCGAAACGCCCGGGATATTACGTGGGACTACTATTTGTGGAGCTACGGCCTCACGTCTACTCCGTACTTAGGTAATCACGGACGACATGCGTGCGAGGGCTATTTGTCGGTGGACTTGTCACGGATACTGCTGCTGCTGAACTGCATTCCCCTACTCCGTGAATGACGAACACCTCAACCACAGATCTGGCCTGGCCAACCGCCTTGGAGGCTCGGAAACAGACAGGTGAATGGCCATAGGCACCTCCGTACCTTGCTTTGTAGCTCCC
>NW_027191431.1:1321758-1601465 GCF_041956435.1 Mycothermus thermophilus
AGCACCTTATGCAAGATTCTATTTAGGTTGTTTCAATTCCGTCCCGGTCCCGAACGGCCGGAGTTATCTCCGTCTGGGGAACCGGGTTGGGTGACACTCCCGGTCCGGAACTCCGGATAACGCTCAGAATTCCTCGCCGGGAAATTTTGTAGGCATAGATCTATTCTGTGACAGATATGCTCCGTTAGAGCGGAAAGGTCTTCTCTCAGTACTGGGCAGTTAAAGTGAGATACGGGGCTCAAGTGTCTTGAAGGACCAAGGGAGGTAGGCTGGATGTCCCTAATCGATAAGTTGCCACGGTTAAGGTCTTATGCATCCCTGCGTCTGGTCATGAAGGCAGTTTCGGATGCTTTACTCTCAAGAACGCTATGGGGTCTCTCATGCCGTCAAGGTATCCAGGATTCAGGCCAATTTTGGGTCATGATGTCTGAGAACCCGGTGCTATTGTGGTCTGCATAGTTTCCGGTTGAGGTTAAGTGGGCAGCCTTACGAGACTTCAGTCTCTAGTCTTTCTTGGTCATCAAGGCCATCACCCTCACCTCTCCCCCGTCACAAAGAAACGGCTGCTAGCTGATAGTTGGCAAGGACAGGAGTGAGTCGTCTGAGAGAGTCCCTTTCGACGGCTCTTCTCTTCTGGGAGTCGGTCAACAACCAATTGAGAGGTTGGTGGCTCTAGAATGGGGCTTGCAGGGGCGGGCGCTCAGTAAGCACCACTCTTGGCAGTCCATGCATGGCTGCGTTTACCGAGCGTTTGAGGCGGGCGACTGGTCTGGATCTTCACTTGCTGATGGACAGAAGGTTGGAAGGAGGCCGCAATCTTTCCACCAAGCAACGTCGTTCCGGTATTTCTGGGATGAACGGCAAAAGCCGAGCCAACAAGGGACGTCGGACGAGACGGGCCAGCGAAGCTTGATGAAGGGATGTTTCCTCCTGGGGGGTTTTGATAGGTGCACTCGTATCTCGAAGTAAGGATCACAAAAACAAGGAGTTTGTTCGGCTGACAGAAGTAAAATTGGAAAGCTAGGAACATCAGCTGCTTTTGGTCACCCGTTGGTGAGGTCAATGCTGGAGACTACCAGCTGAGGTCCAGAGGCCGGGGCATGTCGTTGCACAGACTTGATGACTGGACCCGCCTCCTGATCGCGTCGAGAAGATTGAGTTTGCGTTTTGTCTCGGGTATGTAGAAGAGAGATACGGATATTCTGGGAGGAATGATGTGGAGGGACGGGTAGGATTGAGAGAGGAGGATAATGTCCGGAGAGCGAACCTTGAGCATCATGAGCAGCGTAACGCAATACGTAACGTCACGCTCCGTGGTAACAGGCACGGAACTTGCCCAAGTGGACGGTGCTTGGCTCCCGCCTTTCTTGCAGACCGCCACAATTTTCTCATTGGCGAGAACCGCCTCAAACTGCACCAAATTGGACAATGGCTCAAGTTCGGCAGGCTGTCCGGTTTGTGGGAGGAAGGAGGGGTTGTCAACTGTGGCTTCACTTCATGTGGTGTTGCGCTTCTGGACAAGCTATTCCCCACTTGTAAGTAAAGCTTGTCCTTGTCCTCATGCCCTGGCACCTTGTCAATCGTGTCAGCCCAAAACCTCACTCTACATTTCGTTTTTTTTCTCCGCAAAATCTGACAGACAGGCCAGCACAACACAATGCAACCATCCAAGCTAGCCTGCTATCCATCCAATGGCCCGCTAGCTGGCCGGCTTCCCAGTAGCGCGCTGACCCATGCAGATGAGTGGTACCGTATCTTACAGAGATAGAAACTGCTGCACGGCTCACACCCTCGCCGGCCGACAGAAGAAGAGGACCGTCCCAAGGCCTCGTCGAAGAGGAGAAGATGAGGATCTTCCCTGGCGCATGCAATGTGGCTTCTCCCCCGGTCCAAGCCCATTTCCTCTCAGTCATCTCTCTCTGTCCTTGACTCTGTGGTTCCACGTGCTTGTTCTTCCTTTTCGTCAATACCTCATCCCCCTTCACAAGCACTTTACCAAGGTTGTTGAGTTCCCGGTGCCCTCTTCGAGCAGACGGACATCCACCATCCCGGCCTGCTCCACCACAGACGGGAGCTAGCCATCTAGCCTAACGACTCCGGAGAGACCATCGCGTCAACCTCTCCCGGGCCGCACCCCGGCCGGTAGCTCATCCAGGTTTTGTCCGCGGTCAACTTCGTGAGCCGGATCCCTGAGGGGTGAGGGCCTTGGGACTCTCGCGTCCATCCCCCAACCAAGAACTCACTCACAACAACGGTGTGCTGTGGCATGTTGATCATGGCTCCCTCGGTCTTATCAACGCTGCTGCTCCTCGGCGCCGCCGTCGTACCGGCGAGCGCTGGCCTGGCTGCCTGGAGGACGAAAATCGGTGTCCAGGTCATCCTCCTGAATGAGACAACGAACCAGATCCGTTACAGTGCTTGCAACAATCGCGGCGAGGTGCGATACTCTTACACTGACGGCAGCGTCTTCTCACTCGACTACAAACCCAAGGTTGGAACGCCGTTGGCCGGGGACGGCTGGTATGCCAATGCCATCACCCAGTATGCCACTCTCCTGGACAGCTTCATGTTGCGACTCATGAACTAACACCCTGCTGTGAAGAGCTTCCATCTTCTACCTCGACGAGAAGAACAGGATTGCCAATGCCTTCTATAATTGCAACATGACCACTGGCATGTTTGAATTTGGTGGGAACTGGATCGCGAGTGTCGATGTTCCCAGTATCCACAACAACACGGGTCTCGCCGTTGTGAATCTCGGAGAAGATGGCGGTTATCGTGTCTACTACCACGACGAGGACGGCATGATCAACGAGCTGGCCTACTTCAACAAGCAATGGAGACCCCGCGGTCCCATCACCCGTGACGTTAATATCCTGCCTGCCCTGGGTGCCGCATTTAGCGGCGTTGAAAACATTACCGTCGTCTCATCCCGCGACTCGGAGAACATCGGGGTGACCAGGTGGAATCGGGATGGGAGCTGGTTCCATAGTACGTAACAACTGCTCTCAGCCCGACTCGCTCATGCTAACATTCAAATAGCAACCACACCACGGCCGCTTGAGGGCTGGTACACAACAGCTGGTGTGAATCAGAGCAATATCACAGTGAACGCCACCGCCCCTTACAACTACACGCTGCCTGCTTGGGACGGGAATACCAAGTCCGTTCGCATCACCATTGATAGCGCGTTCATGCGTTACCTTTGGTATATCGGCAACGACAGCGCCCTCCACGTCGCAGCCAACCAAAACTCGACCTGGGCCCTGCGTTCCCCCCAGTCCGAGAAGATTTGGCCCAAGGCCGACGAACCCAATGCCGAGATTTCCGTTGCACACGAGTTCACCACCAGCATGGTCCGCATCTACTACTTCGTCCAGGGCAAGCTTACCGAGGTGCGCTACGAGGACGGCGAGTGGCATCTCGCCTCTGCCGTTGGGACCCCGACCGCGGTTGTCACCACCGAGCCCACCGACTCCTCCCCGGAACCCACCGCCTCCGCAGAAGAAGAAACCGGCCTTTCCACGGGTGCCAAAGTCGGCATCGGCGTCGGTGCCTCCCTTGGTGCCATCGCTATTGGCGTCATCATTGCCATCCTCGTTCTCATCCGTCGGCGCAAGAAGAAGGAGGCCCTCTTGAACGAGCATTCGCAGCACCTGTCCCCCGGCTACTCCGACCGGTACGCTGTTGACGGCAGCACCACCCTCGGTCCGGACACCCCTTACCAGACCTACGGCTCACCAGCATGGGGCGTGGATCACAAGGGCAACCCGATCCCGATGGGCCCGAGCCAGCTAGATTCCGAACCGGCCGCCCATCAGCTCGACTCGGTAATGCGGTCAGAACTGGACTATACGCCACGGCAGGTTTACGAGCTGCCGGGGAATTATCACTCCCACGAGTTGGACGCAGATGAGCCCCAGTCGCAGAAGCCGAAGACGGAGCCACAACACGAGGGAGAAGGGCCGACGGTGCAGGAGAAGGCTCCGGTGCCGGGGCAAGAGAAGCCATGAATTGCTCCATCTAATAAAATGAGCAATAGTGATAGATTTGTGGTTGTCAGAGGCTCAGTTGAGTGAGTGAGTATCTAGGTTGGGAGTACGGGATTGCATTTTCATTGGATAAATAATACCAGCATATAAGTCTGGACGGAGTGCTTGGGCGTCAGGAACTTTGGAGTTTGAGAACCTCATGCCAACCAAACGCCGGCAGTTGGTATGTATCAGGGTTTGGTTACACACCTTTAGTTGGGAGTGGTGTGGAAGAAGGAATTTCGTTTGGTACATCTTGGGGTTTTCTGAAACCTTATCTTCATTGTTTTTGTCGTAGTATTCAAGTCACCACATGAAGGTGCCAATGCTATGTCTTATTGCGGACTTGGCCATCATAGTGGTGCCAGCTTGCAGCAAGGCTGGATATCTTCAACCATAGCTGAGGCTTGAGGTTGGTCAACCCCTCCCCGATAATAAGCATCAGTGCCGTTCAGCAAGTGTAGAGAGTGTCTCCTGAAAAATGTCGTATCATATTGCGCCCGCCGGTATTCCGGCAGGCGTGCCTGTTTGGGCGTCCTTTCACCATCAAGGCCTGGGCTTGTGCATAGTATAATAGACGGGGCGAAATCCTTTCAACTATTGCTGTTTTCCTGATGCATATCCATCCAGTAACCTAGCCATCGTCCATTGCCACCAGGATCAATTCCTTTCGTCGTGTCATCTATGTAAACTATGGCTTCCGACGAGGACCCCATCAACACACAGACCCACCAGGAGAGCAGGAGAGATCATGATGTCGAGAAGTCGCCCCTCTCACCTTCTCCTCCCGACAATGACTCTTGCATGACAGGCACTCCATATAAGAGACATCAATGGATCTCATGGTGGAGCATTGACTGGCGCTTCACCCTGGCCTTGGTCTTCAGTTTGCTGCTCATCGCCGTGTTGTACGGCTACAGCCGCTCCGAAAGGCTGGGCACATGGGACCAGCGCGCCTTCAACACCCTGACCATCCTGTTCTCGTCTTTGGCAAGTCTGTCGCTCGGCTCGCTCCTCGGGCTCTTGGGAGCTGCCCTTCGCTGGCCCTATTCTGGTAAGACGGGTCTACACGCCGCGCGAAGTCGACCTCATCCTTGACATGCAAACATCCCGTGGGGTCACTCAAGCTTATTGCGCACCAGGGCCGTCAGGGAAAGCTGTCCATAACGACGCTGATTGTGTTCCTGTACCTGATCTTCACGTGGCTGTGCGCCTTAGTGTCTCAGTCTTTGGCTTGACATACGACCTCAACGATGATGTTGAGACCGAGTATCCCATCATGGCCACCGACTTTGGGAGTGTTGAATCGTTTCAGTACAACTCCAGTAAACATCAGGATTAAATGATTGAAACGGGAGACTTTACAAGGCCATATTACCTAGCCCAGGGTGTGTAATCACCTCTCTTCATTATCGTCACGTTACGGATAGGCCTAAGCTAACGCTCCGCAAAACCCCGTAGGGAGGCTCAGAGATTTTGGTCTCAATGGCTTGTTCAAAGCGCCGACTTTGTTCAACAAGACGGACCTTTTGACTTACAATATGAACAATTATCAGCAGCCACGTCGTGGATCGTAGGGTGGACGGGAACACAGTCACTTACACATACCACCTCCACGAGTACAAAGGACCCGATGGGTGCCTGTCCTCCGACGAAGTCATCCAGAGTTCCTCAACATGCACCGGCCGTGTGATCTCGCTTGGAATCGATTACTTAGAAAACGAGACTCGATGGATTATGCCTGTGAATGTCTTCGAAAATGGGAAGCGAGTGGCAACCTATATTGCTTGTAAGTTGGTGGGAGATGTTTTTGTGGGAGGTGACTCAATGCTCACAGTCTATTACCAACAGCCTCACCCACCTTTAACGAGATCAACACCGTGAAGCCGGTGTCACTGGACAGCCCCGAGTTCGTGCATGTCCTAGCCGCCATCTTTCCGTTTTCAGCATACAGGCATATCTGGGCTATAAAGTGGAATGACACTGTCGTGGACGGATTGTTCCCTGATGCTGTTTATCCAACCTGCATGACAACTTGTAAGACGCCCCTCGGCTGATGATGTTATTCCGACTGACTAACTGCGATCACATAGACATCTACGGTAGAATCCTCGATGTCTTCAACAGGACAGGGGGTGAGGATAATTGGGCCACTTTCCATGAGTGCAAAACATGCATCACCGGCGGCCATGGGGACCCAGGTCTTCCTGGCGACCTCTTCTTTAACTACGATGCCTCCCTTGCACCATACTTGACTTCCAACCTTCTGATGCTTGGCACCTCGGAATCTTTCTTCTGGTTCTACGCTCAAAGGTACCAGATGCAGTCCTACGAGAAGGGGGGATCGGATGGCGCACTTTCTCAACAACCTCGGCATTACCAAAAGTAAGATCGCTACCGCGGGCACGGTTCCCGTCGAGCAAGACATCAACGCGGCGCATCTCGTGGCCCGGGCGCCCATTCTCGCCCTCGTCGGTGCGCAGCAGCTGCTGGAGCGCACGCCGCTCGACTCCGGCGCGTCGGAGCAAACCACCATCGTCTGGACGGTGCAGTCAAGTGGCAGCGCGCCATCGCCATCCTGGCAGGCATCATGGCCCTCGAGTTGGTCTCTATCGCGCTCACCTGGTTGCTGTCTCACGGCGTGCCGATCCTGGACCACGAAAGCCTCTTTGCTCTGGCACGGCTGCTGAGCCCGCTCATGCCCGACACCCCGGGCGGAAGCCTCGCCTCCAAGACAGCCCTTGCGAGGGAGGTCGAGCAGAATTCGAGCAACGAGATTCAACACGGGACGAAGAGGACCGACGGTAACGGCGTGTATGTGGCTTTGGGGGACGACGTTCAACAGGAATTCCCGAAGAATGCACACTATGTTTGAGGATAGCGGCGTGGAGCTAGCTAGTGCAGGCTTGGTTGAGATGGAGTCTGAGTAGGATTCAGGGATGAAGATGGAGCGTGGGACACAACAAGAAAACTGAGCCCCAAATGTGACGATCCTTGGATCCCTCCATATCAGAGTTGCTTTTGCTTTTCACTCCAAGTATACCCTCGTGTTCTCGAATTCCTCACGGACCGACCGCCGCTCGTACATCCCAAGGTCGCACCGCAAGTATCCCGTCTTCTAAACCGTTCCACATTCTGGTCCCAGCTCATCTCACGCTCGCAGCCCCGCCCTTTTGGCAGCAACTCAATGAAATACACCATATCCGGAGCTTCTGATGCGACAAGGACAACCATGTTCTTTCGTCGCTCTTCAAACGAATCTTGATCATGTTTCCGATCTGGATAGTATTCTTTCACTGGCCCCTCTGGCTTGATGAGCTAGAACGTGGCTATTGGCACCATCAAACCCTCCAACTCAATGACCTCCCCTGTCTGCGAAATCCTGTTCAGTTTGACGGTTGGTGAGAAGTGATCAAAGAAATGCACCTGAGCCCTCGCCGACGGCCAGCTCCATGAAGGCCATGAAAAAGAGCTACTGTCCGCATCATCCGGCTCATCGCAATACCCTCCCAATGACAAAGGCAGACCCGACTTCCAATGGCCGAACAAATAGCGATCACCCGTAGTGTGTCTTAGAGTGTTGCTAATTCCCTCTAAGGCTCGGAGTCTGTCGTTTTGATACGTTAACTGGCGCCCGGAGTAACTCTCTACCAGCTCGATCCAGTCGAGTTGATGCTCATAAAGTTGTTCATCGGCTGCTGCGATGCTGTTCATTATATCGTAAAGCTTTGTTCGTTCGGAGGAGTACATTCGGTGGGAGTATTCTGAAAGACAAAACCTATAATTGTTGTTGTCTATCCCCATCTCCACTCCATGATCGAGGTCGCAATGAAGTTCAGACTCCGGATTTTCGAGGTGAGTTTGGACATGATTGCATATCCAAAGCACATCGGAAGTTGTGTAGAAGAGTACCCTTGGTGACAGAAGCATTTCTTGTAGTGTCCAGGCTCGCTTGTTGAGGGGATAGCTCTCCCACTCACGGATGAGTTCATCGTAACAACTGTTATTGTCGTAGAGCAACAGAGTGCCTCCAGTTGAGAACGGAATCTCATAGAACTTCCGGGAGTTTCCGTCTGAAACGGTGTCGCTGCCAAGAGGCGTGGGGGGATAGTTGCCAACGCATTCCATGTCAGGGCGTCGGAGAAATCCTTGAGAGCTAGTAACAGCATCGGCCGCAGCAATGGTGACGGTTGCCTGACCGTATATGTCACCCATCTTGGGTAACTGGTCGATCTTGTCCTCCTCATCGTCTTGTATGATGCACAGCGCATCCACCCAGAGAAACCTGAGACCCAACTGCCGTGTGACGTACACAGCATCCTGGATCGTTTGACTGAGTTTACGAAGCCGGATACCGCTGAGGAAACTGTTATAGGTTTTCTGTTCAAGAGTTACTGCTTGATTGCCATCCCAACAGTAACTCAAGCACGCATACTGCCCCTGTTCGGCCGATGAAGGGCAGTAAAGACGAACAAAATCTGGCCTCAACCCGGATATGCCAACATGACACGGGGCGGGAGTTTTGGGTGGGTATGAACGCGACATTCGTTGTGCTGGGTAAGGCAAGATTTAAGCCAGCGACGTGCTGCCTCGAAGGCAGCAAGAGAGCCAGTAGGCATCAACGGACGCCGAAGAAACACCTTGGATGCTCGGCTGCCTGCATGTAAGATATATATTAGCAGGAATGGAATACACTTCTCAACTGTTGGTTGACCCTCTTACGTTCTGTAGCCACCAGGACAAAGTTCAACACCATTTCTGGGAAGAAATCATCGTGTCCCCGAAAGATGCCAAACTGAATGTTGTAGACAGGGCGTGAGCCGGCGTATACCGAGTCCCACAAAGACCATCCATCTCCATCGTTCACCCGGACACGCAGGCATTGCCTGCTGTTGCTCTGGTTCGATTTAAGCTTGTCGTTAATGTCCCAACATAGAGCACATTTCAGCTTATTCTCGGGGGAAACATGAGAGACCAGACGCGAATGAAAAAAATAATCCTTCCCGGCGTCTGGCCAGATCAAGCCCTTCGGGGGAAAACAGGCGAAGACAGGACTTGCAGTATGATGTTGGGCGAGACTTTTGTGCTGGGGAAGATGCTTTTGCTGGGCGTTTAGGATAGAGCCATTTAATAACGAATGCCCATTGTATACGACGGCGAAAAGCTGGGATATTGTGTTGTGCGCTGGTTGCGCTGCTGCTGTCCATGGTCATGCCAAGCGATGTCCTTGAGACCTCTTATTTGTTGACTTTGAGCTTCGATAATTGTGAGAAAACGACATTTCAGAACGACGCAATCTTGGAGAACGCACAGTGTGGTTCGGGTTGCTTGACGGAAGAGTGATCCTCGAGTTGTTCAAGGGGGGACAGATTCTCAGCTGGATGTGGGAGTGGAAGTTGAACGGCTCCCTCCTACCAACACCTAACGGGGCTGTGCACTGGGTGGTCCAGCGGCAGCCTTAGTTACTTAAGTAGCGACAAGAAGAACAATTCTACCTCGCGCAAGTTGGCCTCAAAGATGTCCGACGCCTCGCAGTTGGGCTGGCCTGAGTGCCAAGTTGACTTTTTGGCCCGTCAGAGTCAACTCCGAATCATCCTACAACAAGGTTTTCAGCCTCAGTACATACATCCAAGAAAGTACGCTAAACCACAGGGAGGGGGAACTTAAATACCAAGTATCGGCAACTTAACCACACCTTGTCGGCTCTAAGAACTATGATATTTGTTCTGACGCTGACCACCGGACTGCAGATAGGGCGGGTACTTGTAGATAGGGGGCAGTTTAGCCATGCCCAATTCTCGGTAAGAAAAACAAATACTTGCAACTAAAAACCTCTGACACCTCCCATTACTCCATCCATGCGTCTACCTGTATGCCATTTTCCCCATCACAACCCCTGGACCTTGAACACCCGAGATAATGACGCTGAACTCCGTCTTCTGTCCCAACCGTACTGGGTGCCCTTTGCTCTGAACAAACAACAGCCCGTGGGATGTCCTCAGATACCACGTCTACCTTCCCATGGCCATACACCCATTGGTGAACAAAGCAATGAAGCCTCCGCAAATCTAGGTGTGCCCCATAGGCCAAGGATAGAAAAAGCCAAACAGCAAATCCGCCATACCCGTACCATAACCACACCGCCATCCAGATGCCCATAGCAGTCATTTCCAGGATCATGCCACATAGCTTCCACAAGACGGTCCCCAGGACCAATAACTGAGTGAAAGAGGGGTAACAGACGGTAGTGAAACAAGAGTGACACAGAGAAAAGCAAATAAGACGATGAAAACAACGAAAACAAAACTCAATGCCACAACTCTCCATCTACCTTCTCGCTCCAGCACCTGCACCACCAACTGGAGCAGGCCCGACACCGAAAAGATACGCCAACTCGCGCTCGCTAAGCCGACCGACGCTCCTCGCTCCGCCCTCATCCAGCGCCGCTTCGACCAGTCCGCGCTTCGACTCTTGCAGCGCCAGGATGCGGTCCTCGACCGTCCCCTCCACAAGGAGACGATGAACCTTGACCTCACGGCGCTGTCCAATCCTGTGGGCACGATCCACCGCCTGGGCTTCTATGAACGGATTCCAAGACGGGTCGCACACGATGACCCTGCTGGCGGCCGTCAGGTTCAAGCCCGAGTTTCCGGCGCGCAGGGAGACCAACAAGACCCTGGCGCGAGGGTCGCTCGTGAAGAGACGGATGGCCTCGTCGCGCTGAGCACGGCTCATCTTGCCCGTGTAACGGCAATAATGGAGCCCCGGGAGCTGTTCCTTGATCTGGCACTCGATCAGGTCGAGGAGACCGGTCCACTGGGAGAAGACGATGGCCTTCTCGTCCGTCTCGTCGCGTACTTCGCGCAAGAGGTTGATCACCTGCGTCACCTTGGACGAGTCCTGCCAGTTGTCGCGCAGGTAGCGCATGTAGCGACGGCGAGCTTCTTTGTTCTTGTCGGCTTCGGAGCGCAGATGCTTGAGCTCGCTGGGTGTCACGGGCTTCGACTTGCGGTCCTTCTTTTTCTTTTTCTTGTCCTTCTTCTCCTTCTTCGAACACTTCTTTTCGGGAGCTCTAGCGTTGTCATCAAGCGCATCGTCGTCCCCGATATCATCCGGCATCACGAACCCAGCCAGGTTTCCGTCCTTGTCTGCATCGGATTCCTCGCCTTCAATCTCGTACTCGCTTTCGTCATCAGTCGAATAGTCGTCGGATTCAGAATCATCCTGACCGCCCGCCGCGGCGCCATCACTCTTAAGCAATTCCGGGGCGTGGATTTTGCGGAATGCAGTGAGCGTTATCACCTTGCCAGGGTCCACAGGTCCGCGACAGACCGGGCACTTGGCGAGGGCAGGACCATCGTCAGCAAAGCCCCGTTGATTGTTAGTCTCCGTGAGCGAAGCAAAGCACTCTGTGCAGATGTCGTGGCCGCATGGGAAGGTAAGAAGAGGATCCTCCACTCCGTCATAGCAAATGGGGCATTCGAAAGCCTCAATCGCCTTGATGCGGTCTACAACCGCGCGGTCGAGCGAGCTGGCGAGTTCCATCATGTTCTCGTCGGATGCCGTATCTCCCGCCGTGGCGTCAAACTCAGTCAAGTGAGGGTGACAGCAAGCTTGGCGGAGACGCAACAGGAGAACGAGAATGCTAGAATAGTTCTTGCCGACGGTCCCCGCTCGGACATACTTGTTGAACATGACGCGCGACCGCGACTCGAGGGCTCGGTAGAAGTTCCACTCCTCGTCGGAGAAGGGAACGTGGTCCGAATGTTCTGTCTTGGGCGGGAGCGTCAAGATCGGTTTGCCATCAATCGTGGATGTCTTTGTCCGCCTCAGCATCATTGCCTTCAGCACCGCCTGGAGCTTGCGGATGGCATTCTGGCGGGTTGTTGAGTTTGTCACATTGCTCCTCGGAGTTAAGCACCGGAAATCCTAAAAACCTGGTTAGCTGAGAACCGGGAGAGACTTAGTTGAGCAAGAAAGCCCACCTTCTGGAACTGCGTGAAGTTATTGTACGGCTTGATTCTCAAGAAGCGAATCAAGGAATACAGTTCCGAGACACCATTCATCATCGGGGTTCCCGTGAGGCACCACCGATATGTAGCATTGATTTGGTGCGCTGCTTTGGCGGCCTGGGTGTCCTTGTTGTTGATACACTGGGCCTCGTCGAGGATGATGCGATAGAACTTGCTACGCGGGTGAATCAGAGGACACAGTCTCAGGAGCTCCTGGTCGTCTTCCTCTCTGTACCCGGATGCTTCCTTGCGCTGCTCGACGTGCTTCGTGTAGCGTCGCCACTCCGCGGCCAACAACCCGTATGTGGTCAGCACAACGTCGTACTGCTTCAGCTCAGAGTAGGGCTTCCTCTTGGAGTGTAAGAGAAAGGCGCTCAGTTCGTGAGTGGCTTTCACTTTATTTTTCACTTCCATTTCCCACTGCTTGATGAGAGCAACGGGGCCGATGATCAAATTGGTCTATCAATCGTCAGCAACAGGTTTCTTTCATGTCGAATGGCGCTACATACCTTGACCCCAGTAGACGCTGGCCGGGCCACCATCAGGGCGAGGGTTGAGATGGTCTTCCCAAGACCCATTTCGTCGGCCAAAATGCCACCCTTGTTTGTCCCTTCTTCCATCTCCGACATCCACTTCACGGCCAGCTGTTGATGAGGATAGAGGGGGAACTTCATGGCCTCTGGCGTTTCGCCGCGCTCCTGTTCTGGCACATCTTCATCAGGACGGATGTTGGATAGGAGTTTCTTGATCTCCTCTTTGGTGTCCACGTTGTCGTCCTCCAGGTCAAGCATGAAGTTGCGGAGGCGGTCGCCAAAAGGCTCCCCATTTTGGTCCAGCATATTGCCAAAATCATAGCCATTCACCTTGCTAATCAGCGAGGAGAGGCCAGAAGTGCTTGAAGTGCCTGAAGGGCCAGGAGGGCCAGAAATTTTGGGCGCAGGATTGCTCAAGCTAGGACTGGGGGTGGCGTTCCTGAAGCTGGCAAAAGAAGAGTAGGGGTTCGAGTACGGGATATAGGTTCCGTTTGTCACATATCCCGGCCGATTGGAACCTTGGGCAAGCTGGCTTGCTGGGCTTGGAGAACCTCCCATGGTCTGAGATCCGGGAGCAGTGGGCCATCCGGATACCCCGAATGTCGGTGGGGGAAGACGTCGGTTTGGTACAGGAGCGGAGCTTGTGCCATAACCAGATGTCGCCGACATGGTTCCAGCCCCGGAAAGCGGATTTGTTGGCTGGAAAGGCCGTGAGGACATCGAAGAAGGCGGGATTCCGAGCATGGAAAGGCTGGGGAGCGAGTCGGGGTTGAAGATCGTGTTGCCCTCTGGGTTCCCAGGAGGATAATGTGTGATCTGAGGCAGTTGCGGAAGCGTCGACGACGGGCCTGATGACACAACCTGGTCAAAAAAGTTAGTCGACGGAAGTGATGGGCGAGGCCAAGGCTGTTGTACCCTTTGTTCCCTTTCTGACTTAATGACCGGGGTTGCGGAAGGGCGGCCATGATTCGTTCCTGGTCCAGTGCCTAGAGCCGATGAACGGCGAGAAGCGTCCGGATAGGAGTTGGCCAAAGGACGTGAAGTCACCTCCGACTTGATATATGGTACCGATCCACTGCGGGCCTGATTTGCTGTTGCACTGATATTAGAGGTTGTCAAGCTGGCAGATGGGTTGGTTTGCCGGGAAGACAGTCCCAGGTGTGAAAAAGCGTTGGGCCGGGGTCCGGCGGGGCGTTCGGATGGAACCGATGGCAGCCTCCGAGCAACTGAGGCGTTGTTCGTGCTGGGAGCTAAACGTGATGCTGATGCGGTTGGGGCTGTCGGAGCCGGTGATGGTGAACGACGGGTCTGCAGTTGTCGGGCAAGCTCAGCATCTCGGTCTTGGGCAGCCTTGCGACGTCGGGCCGCGGCCACGGCCTCCTCCTGCAGCCTGAGTATCTCTCGCATTGCCTCATTGTCATCACTTCGCACACACGATTAGTGCCCAGAACAAGCCAGCGGGTCTGGAAAGATGGCTGCTCACCCAGTCAGGTCAACAAGGTCAAGGTCGTCAAGATGCGGGGCATCGAAATCATAGTCCCAAGACCTGCGAGAGCTGGAGCTCGACGGCCGATTGCCCGGACTAGGGGAGGTCCGTCGCGACTTGCTGGAGCCTCTGCTTGACACGCCCACATTAAGATGCGCGTCCTCGAGGAAGCGCTTCCGCTGGTCCAGGGGCCCAAGGGAGCCCTGACCTCCCCCCAAACTCTGCGACATTGAATTCCTATCCATGTTTGCGTTTGCTGAGAGACCTGATGGAGGAGAGAGCAGTTGTCAGCAAAAACATTGAAGCACGGAACAGAAACAGAGCACGATGGCGACACAGGTCAAGGCTAAAATAGCCAGGATTCCCCCACCTTGGTTCCTCGCGTCGGCAAGACGGCGTTGGATCTTGACAATTTCAAGCTTGACTTTCTTGATCTCCTCCTCTTTTGACACTGAATCTGGAAGGTCGAGCAGAGAAGCCAGAATGGCCCGTTGCATGCCCAGCTCCTCTGAAAGCTGGTCAATGGTTGCGGCGGAGTTGTTCGAAGGGCTGGCGCCCGACGTGGCTGAGGCCAGCGACGCCATGTCGGACAGAAGTGAATTTTATGGAGTCTCCGATGCAAACGCGTCCAGTGACGAACCAGGATCCGCGTTCATCGGCAACAGTAACGGTTCCAGTTTGCTGGCCGCTCAATTGTATCGTCATGAGCAATCCTGGCCAGCTACTGGAGAAAAGTTGTGATCTGTTGTCTGGTCGCGTGGGATTTTGTTTGGACTGGGAACGCGCAGGATGGAGAATGACGAGAGGGAGTGGGTCGTTCCTGTTCTCGAAAGTCAAGTTCCAGCCCAATTTGGAAATTGGGAAGCCGCAGCCCCACCACGCAGCCCCACTGTGTCCAGGTCTTTCCAGGCACACGGTACCGTCAGGCAGGGCGAGCGAGGCTTGGCGCTCGGACGAGGCTGCACCAAACTGCATCCAAGCCCCAACTGCCGGCCGCTCGGGATCACTGTTTTCCAGATTGGGCACAAAGGGATGTGAAGGAGGACGGACCTAACTTTGGGATTCAAATCAATGTGAGGCCGACTGTCCATCACTGCATCAAGACGAAACGCCATTAGTTAGATCTGCTGCTGTGCATGCTGGAGGCTCTTCATGTTCAACCTGTGCTGGGCGAAACACAGTGTCAGGACAGCGAAGCTTGGTTCAGGTTCGTGCATCAGACACCGTGTTCATACTGTACGACTGAGGGTTTACAAGTGGTCCGTGATGCCAACAAGACCTCAAACACATAGGATCCAAACTCTTCGTGGCAGCATTACCTTCATAGAGCCTTTCAATCTACCATACAACGAGACAAAGAATGTCTCTGTTGACGAACGAAAGTGCCTACCATTATACAAATATGATGCTAACAGCCCGTCAGTGCACCTTGGTCCAAAACGCCTCGCCGCGCACTGCTCTAATAATCACAAGGCAAAAGAACGGTTACACAAGAAACAGTCAAAAACGCCCGAGCAGAGAATGACCCGATACCCAAACCAACCCTCCTCAACCTTCATCCAGCCAAAATGATCCATGCTATGTATCACACGGCCACTATGATGATGTAGCCGAGTTCTCGCCCTTTCCTCCATCCTCCTTATTCCCCGTCACCTTGTCCCACCACTCGCTCACCTTGCCAGAAAACCAATCCCAAAAGTCTTTGACGGACGACTCGATCTTGTCAACGGTCGAGCCATTGCCGCTCCCATCGCTACCGTCAGTTCCAGATGACGGCTGGGGATCCGGTGGATCGACACCAATACTGTTGGCTGGCGCAGAAGCCGATGAGCTGGTGCTGCCGGCAGTCGCAGTGACTGGGTTGACCATGATGGATTTCGTCGTCGAACTCGTTGGCTCGGGTGCCGGAGTGGTGGTGGTGGAGGCCGGAGACGGGGCGTGGCTCTCTGGAGGGTCGGCCAGGGTGTCCAGCCCACTCTTGTCCGCGTCATCATGCAGGCCGGTTGTCTTGAGTGGTAGCCGCAGGGTACCATTGTTGGGGGCGGGAGTGATGCCCAAAGAGTCGCAGAGCAGGTTGTAGACTTCAATGTTTTCTGTTTGCGTGCTCATTAACATATGCTCAATGGATATGCTTCGTCGGTCAACTTACGGAAAACCTCAACCCGGCTGTTAGGTGGATGCTTGAACGCCGGGCCGCGGGCGATGAAAATTGCCCGCATGAGAGGATGTTCATGGTCATAGCCGTGCAAGCCACGCGGGTTGTACACGGCACCTTCTGCTTGCGCCTTCTTCACGTCCATTTCATCCTTCCTGACGATAGCCCACCCGGCCTTGGGAATGATCCATAGCGGGGCAATACGTGGGTTATTGGTGAAGTGGTATTTCTCAGGCATGTTAACATCGCGGAGGTACACGTCGACATTCGGGTTGTCCTTGGTCTTTTGGAGCAAGCTCGAGTAGATTGCCTCGAGCTCGTTTGGGTTCTTCGGCCTGAGGCCGACCAGAGGCCAGCCGTCGGTATGCTCAATCTTGTCAAGATCAACGAGATCCTCGAGCTGGATGAGTCGAGAAACATCCGTCGTTGCCATGCCGTGGTCCGACACCACCATGACGTTGACAATATTTGTGAGATTCCGCTGTTCGAGGCCTTTGAACATGTTGTCGAGCATCCCATCGACCTGCTGGATCGTAGACCGGATCTCAGTGCTATTTGGACCATACTTGTGCCCGTCAGAGTCGACGTTGGGGACGTAAGCAGCAATGAGTTGCGGGCGCTCGTCATCGGGCATGTCGAGGAAGCCAAGGATCCTGTCGACTTTCCTAGATAGCAATTCCTTGCCATTGTACTTGTCGACGTATGTAGGGTCCATTCCCAGAACATGGGCTTCGCTGCCCGGCCACATATGGATGGCCGTCTTGAGGCCCTGTTTTTGAGCCGTGACCCAGAATGGCTCACCCTGCCACCACTTGGGGTCCATGGCTTTGGCCGGCTGGCCATAGGTAAAGGTGTCTTTGAGTACTGGATCCCAGAAAGCGTTTCCAACAATGCCATGAGACTCCGGGTACAGCCCAGTTGCAATGGTGTGGTGGTTGGGAAAGGTGACGCTCGGGAACGAGGGCCGCATATAAAGCGGAGACACTCCTTCCTTGATCATTGCGTTGAGCCTTGGTGTCAGACCCCTGTAGAGGAAGTCTGCGCGAAAGCCGTCTAAACTGATGATGATGGTAGTGGGGCCAAACATGGCCGTCCCGTTGCTGACGAATGTTTGGGCTTGCCGCATGGTGCCTCGGTTCTGCGAGAGCGTCACTGCTAGTCCGACAAGTATCGCGAAGAGGATGGCGACCGAGCTGTATATCAGTATCCGTAAACATAACCCGCGCTTCCTCTTCTCCTTGAGTTCCGGGGCATGAAGGAGATGTTTCCGGTCGACCTCGTCGCTGTCTTCGCGCTCGCTACTTTCGCCCGTCGAACTGCCGTCCTTCATCCCACCCTCTTCCATCTCGTACATCAGCTCGCCGTCTTCGCCATGTTGAGCATCGGCAAGAAGCCTATCCCGCTTCCGTTGTCTCCTCTCACGTCGCGTCCTCCTCTTTTCAAGCTCAATATCTTCATCTGACCCGCGAAACTGCACCGATGGACTCCGCGACGTTGACGGCGAGCGCAGCGACGCATCACTGAGGCGTCTCGTCAACAAACGTAGAGGGTTCGGTATTGGTAGACCGGAGCCCCTCCTCTGACGCTCTTGCTTCCGGCGAGCCTCGGCAACCAGCTGGTCCAGCTCCTCCTCCTCCATCAGCACGAGACGATCGTGGGCTCGCAGCTCGCGGCTGTTGCGGGCGCGTAGTTGGCGCTCGTCATCTTCGCTGTCTGTGTCTTGGTCGCTCCGGATCGAAATGGCATCGGCGTCATATTCGGCCGGGGAAAGCAGCGACGAGCGGTCCGGACGTCCCGTCGCCGTAGGCGTGTTTATCGTCAGCGGCTGAAGAGGAGGCATCGTGGTCTGTTTGAGCGCTGCGGCTCGCCGGTCTCGGTCAACACAACGGGGACGTTGAAGCCTCTAAAAAGTGGCGCCGTCAGTCCACCATGGCAGAGGACTGGTCGGTCCACGAGGTCTGCGTGGGGGTGATGAGGTTGTCAGATTTTGGTTCTTGAGCTGTTGGGAAGCTGAGTGATGAGGAAGCGATAACGATACGGACCCTGGACAGATGCCGGGGGTTCCGGAAGTTTATTGGCTCAGTCTGTTCTCGACAGGGGTGCCAAAGTGAGCGAGAACCCAGAGTGCCAGGGGCAGACCGACCCAAAAACGCCAAGACAACCGACGGCATCTTCTCCATCAAACATCACAACCTGGACGTTTCTCATAATTACGCAATACTGCCTCTCGACACAATGGGAGGAGAAAAATGAATACAACTCATTGTCCGTTCTGTGCTCCGGCGGGTATTGTTTCCCTTCGAAAACTTAGACCTCCATGCGAGTAGATCAACGACAGCAATGCAAATGCAAATCCTTGGACTTTCCAACCCAACAACATGACCCTCTTCAAACCAGCTTGGTAGGTAGAATGAAGAGCGAGGCAAACAGACAGACGCGAGGAACATGGAACCAAATCCAAAAAGCATGCCATATCTTTCTCAGCACCAGCAATACCCAAAATGCTCCTCCCACACCACCCCTCTCCCCCTATTCCCTCCCTTCCACCTCAAACTCGGAATCCCCCCATCCACCCGCTCCTCAAACACAACCTTGACCTCCCCCTCCTTCGCGTTTCCCACTCCCTTACACCCAGCCCTGACCACCTCATCTGGGTTCCACACGATCACACTCCTCAACCCGCACCTCTTCGCCTCATCCACCGCCGCCTCCAGCAGCGCCGCGACATCATTCGCAGCCGCGACCGTCTTCGTTGCAGCCGCGGCCGGCGATCCGACCGCCACCATCCGCGGCGAGGAATCGCACTCCACGCACGCCGTTTCCTTCGCGCCCGCCACGGGAGCCTCGGCAGCAGCCGCATGCGCGATCCGCAGCACCCGAAGCCGCTTGGTCCGCCAGTCGTGCGCCCAACAGGCCCAAGCACGATTGGAAGGGGTGACGATAGCTCCTGGAATGGGTTTGGATTGTGGCGAGGAAGGCGGGAATATCTTTGCCGCATCGATGGCGGCGCTGGAGATGTGCCAGGTGACGAGGGCGTGAGTGGGGAGGAAGGCAGTGCGGGTACGGGGGTCAGGCTCGCGGTTGTTCCCTGAGGCGGTTGCGGCCGCAGCGCAGAGTGAGGGAAAGGCGGCGGTGAGCTGTTTGCAATCAGCTTCACAGAGCGCAGGGAGCTCGGAGAGTTGGAGGGGCCGGGTTTTCACGCGGATCGGCGGGTAATGGCGAGGAACTTCGAGGTGAGGAGGTGATGGCTGGCTGAGGAGCGTGATGGTGGCTTGCCGGCTGGCGAAGGGAATCCAGCCCAGCCCCGCGTAATATCTCCGCCCGCTGTCGCTGTACAGGACGCTGAAGTCACTCTCCTTGTCCATGCGCTCCTGCAAGCAGCGGAGAAGGTAGGCGGCGTAACCTTGCCGGCGGTAACTCGGTGCCGTGATGACATTGGTTACGGCGTACCCGTAGCCTTGACGGTAGGTCTTGGTGTGCCCGTCGTAGATGAGCGCCGGTCTCCGTGTGCTTTCACAACTCGCAATGAGCAGTCGGGGGTAGCCCTTCAGATATAACACCCAGTGCCGACAGCCGCCGTCCCTGTTAAGCTCATGGTTTGAAAGGCGGCGTTCTCGTTCAACATAGTCGTTAACAGACATGGGCTTCGCCCAGCTCTGGGCGCATAGTTCCCATGCTAGGATGCGTTGCTCAGGGGTGGCCTCATCGAAGACCACGTCTGAAGCCGTGAGGCCCAGTGGTTGAGCCATGGTGGTTGATGTTTTCCGGACTTCAGGTTGTGTCAAGTTCTGCTTCCACAGTGTAGCAGCGGTTCCGGTCTGCCGGTCCGAGGTTGGGCTCTCGCACAGCAAGCCCAAGATGTGGGGTTGAGACGCAGGTGTAAGTGACGGAGTGGACCCGGGGAGGTCTCCTTGGCTCCCTAAAATAGACGTTGACATTGGAGAGCACTCAACTTGATGGTTGTCGGTCCTCATAATAGAGGTTACTTCCTGGGTACCGTCAGAGACCTTGGCTCGTCCAAGAGAAGTAACTGAGCCAAACAAGTGTCCTACGCCGCAACGACAAGGCTGATTATCATGCGATTCTGGACGACCTGCCCAACCATGGTATGATTCCTGATTCTCCTGGGTCACCATCGACACAGCGCATGGGACGCATACATATTTGGAGAGCCAACGGTACTTTCATTCTGGATGTTTGGAGCCAACCATCAGCTTCACCAAGCTGAGAATGTCGGGCAAAGCATCCGCGACTTGGCCTTGTCCTGCTTGATCGGGCTCTTCCTCTGGCCACCTTATTTCGGCAAGGCTACCAATGCCGGAGTAGGACATTACGTAGCGTCCCGTCAGGGGGCGCCGTCAAGAAGCCCCCACGTCGCTGATGATTGTCACGAGGACCCAATGGTCTTACCCTTGGAGCAACAGTGCTGAAAAGCTACGGAGGCCATCTCAACTTGTCAGTCTTGGCCGTGGGAGACTGATGAGCAATTGCATGACACGCAAATGGGTGTTTGGTGGCTGTGCAGAAGGCATTCTGTCATCGCAGAGAGTCCAACACACGATGAGTGCCCGGTTGTTGTAGTGATGCATGTGAGCTAGGACTTGGCGTGGAGTTGGGCGATCTGGGGAAATGGAGTCGGATGACATGGAAGACCTCAGATTCCCATGCGGGAGGGTTTGGGTTGGAGTGGAGCCAAGGCCTGGGGTCGAGCAAGCCACATCGTGACCCACTGCAAAGCCCCAGATGTGGCTGATGAGGCCAGGCTCGGAACTCGGCTCCATCCATTCCGCAAATTTTGGCTGAGCCCTGCCAATTACCAAGACGCGCACAAAATCGGTCTCGATTTCGGCGAACGGCAGCGACACGGATTCTTTGACGGCATCAAACAGCAGCAAAGGTACGCCCAACCCTCCCCGACTTTCCCACTCTGCCTCGTGCAATCTGCAGCCGGCGAAACAACTTTCTCTCCTGTATCCTCGCCGACCTCGATTTCACTGTCCTCACCACCCCGCCAGGCTCCGGTTGACTAACACGCCAAATCATCAGAACCTCGACAAAGATGGCTTCGATCGATATCGGATCGACAAAGTGGCGGCGCGTCGAGGTCGGCCGGGTAATCCGCCTTGAGAGCGGTTCCCTGGCCGCCATCGTCGAGATCATTGACCACAAGCGTGTACGTACGGCCCGCTATCTGCCAAGACCGCACTCGAGCGATCGAACGGCGCCCGTGAAGACAGAGAGATGGAAACAAGGACAGAAACTAAACTGCTGTGCAGGTTCTCGTCGACGGGCCGTCCTCTGACCCCAAGCTCGCCACTCCCCGCGGCATCGCCCACCTCAACCATGCCCTCCTCACCTCGATCGTCATCCCTAAGCTCCCCCGCGGTGCGCGGACACCTGTCGTCAAGAAGGCGTGGGAGGCCACTGGCGTCGATGCCAAGTGGGCCGAGACCAACTGGGCCAAGAAGCAGCTGATCCAGGAGCGCCGCGCGTCTCTCACCGATTTCGACCGCTTCAAGGTTATGCGCCTCAAGAAGCAGAGGCGTTTCGAGGAGCGCAAGGCTCTCGCCAAGATCAAGGCTTCGGCGTAAAGGAGGAGACGGAAAGGAGGGGAGGAGAATGTTGTTGGCTGCTTTCTAGGGGAGCGTTTGGTCGGGCATGGCTTTCACTAGAGGGAGAAAAGGACGGGTATTCTGGAAGGGTTTGCATGAACACAGCAATCGGGATGCTGGGGTTTCTCTTTGCGTCGCTTTCGGAAGGCCTGTATGTCACATCATCACGGTGACCGGCGTCATATGGAAAATGCGAAATTGAGCCAAAAACAGTCAATACCCGACGGGCTGCTGCCCATGTCACCACCAGCCCGGCGCCATGGAGCGCGGTCTTAGGATGGATGCATGAGCTTCAGAATACCAACCTCTGGGAAGCGCCATGGTGGCTATCCTTCCGCTCTAATCTTCGTCTTTCTGAGCTCGCAACGTGAGGACGTATGATGGAATTGTTGAGTCTGTCTTTTACTGTAAAAGCACAAACCCAGGCCACTTCTCGTCTTCGTCGTCGCCGTCATCATTGTGTTGTTATTGAGCGTGGTGATGGTGAGGTGAGCGTTGTGGATTACCTAATTAGGTTTAGCGCATGGACCTTCCTGGCGGTCCAACAAGCCCTATCTGAAATTTGGACCCGAACATTTCTCTCCCACCACGGTCCATCCGAGCTCCTTTGAATCCCCGCATACCGATTTTCGCGGCAATTCTGACTTCAATGTGAGTACTGCCCGATCGATGCAAATACTTCCATCTTGGATGTTTCTGCTTCCCCGAGGGAACCCTCCCTAGCGTGGTTGCAGGAACGTCAATGGATTGAAGAATCGTCTTGTTGTGTGTGTCTGTGTGTGTGGTGCGGGGCAGGCGCTGACCCATGTCACTTTTTCTGAGTCGCAGCTTTCAAGATGGCCGAGACCCGTGTTGAGGAGGCTCCCCAGGAGGAGACCAAGAAGCCGACCGTCGAGGATCTCGAGGAGTCCTCCAGCTCCGAGTCCGAGGCTGAGGCCGAGGCCGGCGAGACCAGCGTGCCCGCGGGCTCGACCACCGTCATCCACTCGCGCAACGAGAAGAAGGCCCGCAAGGCCCTCGAGAAGCTGCACCTCACCCGCGTCCATGGCATCACCCGCGTCACTTTCCGCCGCCCCAAGAACGTGAGTTGGCCACTGAATCGAGAGGCGGGATAGCTAGGAGGCCGGAGGAATCGGCGTGGTGCGGGGCTTGGAGGAGCCGTCTGGTGGTGAACGGAGGGACACTTCAGGACGGGCCGGCATGCTGACGGAGTGGATTTGGGCAGATCCTCTTCGTGATCAACAACCCTGAGGTCTACAAATCTCCCAGCAGTAACACCTACATGTAAGTTTTCCTGTTGCCTGGGTTGCGATTCCCGAGCTGACCCCTATACACAGCGTGTTCGGCGAGGCCAAGATCGAGGACCTCAACGCCACCGCCCAGGCCGCTGCTGCCCAGCAGCTCGCCAGCCAGCAGGCTGAGCACGACCACGCTGGTCACTCGCACGACCACAAGCACGAGGGTGCCAAGGAAGAGGAGGAGGAGGATGACGGCGAGGAGATTGACACGGAGGGCATCGAGGACAAGGATATCGAGCTCGTCATGACCCAGGCCAACGTGTCGCGGAAGAAGGCGGTGAAGGCCCTCAAAGAAAACAACAATGACATAGTCAACTCAATCATGGCATTGAGTATCTAGTGCCCGTCGCCGACCGACGAGTGCTAGAGGGAGGGCCAGGGCCATCTGTAAGGGGTGGTTTCCAGTACACAGAAAAACAGAAAGTTCAGTTCCTGCGAAGGGAAGACCGTCAGAATGCAGGCGTCGATCGCCGTTGCTGGTCCGTTGCCATTGTCCTTGAAGATGCGTTGTTGTGTGCCTTGGCTGTTGCGACGTGCCCGGTGGTGACATGCGATTCGGAGTGAACATCGGGACCAGCCGGAATTCCGTGACGCGGGCTCGAGAGAAAAGTTCGGACGGTGCCATGTTGATGGAGGCATCAGTAGACGTATCCATGGATGTGATGAACTTCCTCTTGCAGTCATCGTCGAGTGTTGATGTTGCCATCGGCCCAAACATTCCAGCTCCAAGACCAGGGCAGCAAGCCACGGCCGGTTCATTCCGCGAGTCACGTGACTGATATCCACGCCCGCCGACGGTTTGCTTGGATCCGGCAAACTCGACGCAACCGCAGCCATTGACCTCCCCACTCCCCCGACAATCTCACAACCACCGACAAAATGGCCGCAGTAAGTTCCCCCTTGGAAATTGGACTGTCTTCTGGCTAGGAATGGTGTCTGGGTGCATTGGGGCTTGGGGCGGGTAGCCGGTCCCCCAAGGAGTTGTTCAAGGCCTAAGAAGACCTGAGCTAATTTCTTGTCCGCGTCCTCCGCGCCGTCCGCAAAATTCAACAGCGAAGCGCAGCTCTCAAGATCGACTGGGCCAAGATCACGACGTCGCTCGGCCTGCGCGGCCAGACGGTGGCCAGCCTGCAGGCCTTCAAGAAGCGCAACGACGACGTGCGCCGCAAGCTGCAGCTGCTGCAGGAGCAGCCGACCACCGTCGACTTTGCCCACTACCGCTCGATCCTCAAGAACACGGCCGTCGTTGACGAGATCGAGAAGCGTTTCAACGCCTTCAAGCCCGCCACCTACGACCTGGACCGCCAGCTCAAGGCCATCGAGGCCTTCGAGGTCGAGGCCATTAAGAACGCCGAGGCCACCAAGGAGAAGGTTGATCTCGAGCTCAAGGACCTTGAGAAGACCCTGCGTAACATCGAGGAGGCCCGTCCCTTCGACGAGCTCACCGTCGACGAGGTTGCCGCTGCCGAGCCGAGCATCGACGAGAAGACCTCCAAGCTCGTTTCCAAGGGCCGCTGGTCCGTGCCAGGGTACAAGGTGCGTTATGCCCCGCCTATGTTCTGCAAACACTTTTTGCTTGGTAGGATTACTGACTGTTTGGTTTACAGGAGAGGTTCGGCGATCTCTCGGTGCTGTAAACGACTTCTTCCGATGCCACGGGTTACCTTTTATTTCCTTTGTGTACTCTAGCATTGTAGATAGCCCGAGTGCGAAGGGGGCGGTCCTTTCAGACGGGGGAAATACCAACCGTTTCCAACCAATCGACCCGGCCTGGGATGCTTGGAGGCTATACTAGCGCGGTTAAAGTTATGCTCCGCGGGAGAGTTCATCAATATCCCACCGATCAATTCGTGTGGTCATGACTGCAAAATTTCGATCTGAAATCAAGGAATGAAAGGTTTATCTCCATGCCTGACTCTTTGTCTGCCTTACGGTCATTGGGTTGTGGTGTCTTAGACAACCCCCTCTGCTGGGTTGAGAGTGTTGGGGGAACTCGCTCCATCATCCATCACACTTGTCCCGCATTTCTCCCGACCTCTTACAGTCATTGTTGACTTCGCATGGGTTGTTTTTTTGTCCTCATTGTTCGTAAGCGTCCGGGCCTTCAACAATGACAGCAATTGAACCAGGTGAGTAGGGACATGGTAATAATATCTATCCGTTTCACGCTCCAACAACCTGGATTGTCGGCCATTTCGTGATCGCGCCATCAAGGCTTATGATAAGCGAAATTCAACATGGATGAGGCTCAAGGGATCATTGACGATCATGAAATAAATCTAATTGTGGACGACTTGCCCTACATATTATCTGGTTCTGCGAGAAGACCAAACCGATCTATTGCCCCTGAGACTTCGAAGCCCAACAAAGATTTCAGGGACAACATCTTGTTCTTAACATCCAATAGTTGCGACACCGAAATCCACACTTCAGAAATTTATTTCCACCATCATCCAAGAGATTGCACACTAGGCCCAGGCAACATCTCGGATTCACCACAAGTTCTAACTTCATCCTATGTTTCAAGAGTTGGCCCGGAGTCCAAAGGCCCCAATTGCCTGGGAGTGTCTCTTGTTAGGTCCAGAGCATACTCCATGGGCGCTGCATCAAATACTCGAGAACAAATGTAGCTGTGAGATCAAGGCTCATTTACATCAGTGCCTGTCTTGGTTTGAAGGGAGTTTACCAGGGCATTGTTGTGATCCAGGGTGAATCTTTTCCTGGAATCAACAACACATCCAACCCTAACCCGAGCATGTTGTCCTCCCCGGTCAATTGCTGTCCCAAAGGAGGATGGTCTCGATCCGCCTGTCCCAAAATCCGGAAAACGCCGGCAAGACGTCACCTCACCTTCACCTCAACACAACAGCCCACCCCACGTGTTGACAACAACAAGCCGTCATAACCTTCCCTTGCCCGGGCCAGCGACGATACAAGCCAATTAAGCAGCAAACAGGCAAACAGTCGTTGGTCAATCAACTCGCTAAAGAACAACAGCCCGAATCCCTGGTCCAGCGCGCACGCACGCACGAACCATGGCCGTCTTCCCATCACGCAAATACATTTCCAAGGAGCGGGCCAACACGTTCGGGGCCAAGTACCGGGCGTTGATGGCCAAGCACCCGTTCCTGCTCTTCGGCCTGCCCTTCATGACCGTCATTGTTGGCGCGTCCTTCGTGCTGACCCCGGCCACGGCGGTGCGGTACGAGCGCTACGACAGGAAAGTGCGCCAGATGACGCGCGAAGAGGAATTGGGCGTTGGCAAATCGGGGAGGAAGGTGGATATTCGGGAGGAATACTATGTGCGTGTTTCTTCTCGTTTCTCTTATTCTCTATGGACCTTATTGGGGCTGTCACTGGCCAATTCGACCCCTTTGGGAACGGATGTGTTGGCTTCCGCCGTGGCTTGTATTGATGTTATATGTGTTTTTTTCTCGGTTGTGTCCAACATGACTCGCTAACTTCTTATCTTACAGAGGCTGGCAGCTAAAGACCTCGACAACTGGGAGCAGAAGCGAGTCAATCGGTTCAAGGGCGAACCGGACGGCGTGCTATGAGAAGATCCCATAAGACAATAAGCTGAAAAAAAATGAAACAAAGAAAAAAATTCGCAAAACCGATCGTAAACGCAGTCGCAAACGCCTTGATGGAGACGACCTGGAAGACGTGCTCTATGGACGAACCTTTTCCTTCACACCGAACGCTGATGCCACGAATCATGTCAAGCAACAACCCTCGAATCAAATGACTCTGCGTCATCTTGACTGACCTCGCGATCATGAGGGTCTCTTGCTCTGCTCGAAGCAAGCCACTCTGCACCGTTCCGATCTCCGCGCGGGAGCCTGCACAGCATCAACATCTCGACAAGGATCATGGTTGAAGTCTTGGAGCAACTTTTCCCACTTACAAAATCTTGAAGACCCTGTGGTTGGTGCAGATACGAGATGGATGCTGTGCACGAGCAACCCAACCTATGCATAACTCACCCCGCGCGGGTGATCGCCGTCGCCATCCACTATGCGGATTTACCCCGCGGCGTCATTTTAAGCTTATGCGTCCGGGAATGGCATCTGAAGCTATCGCCGCCGCTGTGGGCACAGGAGCGTTGAAACCGTTGGCTAACACTACATACGAGGGCACGACGGATGGGATACGGGAGGGAGTGGTTAGAGCGTGGAGAAAGGGCACGGATTACGTCTTGAACTCCGAGCAATGCTGCACTCGGTGGGGGATATCAGATATCACAACTGCAATGGTGTTGTTGTTTTGGCTTCGGATATGCGAAGTCGGAGACCATGTCCGTGGACAAGGAAAACTGAGGCTCTTTTACTCTCGACTCACAAACTCCGAGTTCGCTAAGGGCATCCGACTCATTGTGCTGCGGCGGTGGTTTGTTTCAACGTCGGGTGCGGCGCCTTCCGCGCAACGGACTGATGAGGTGGCCATTTTGCTCACCATCGGATGACACAAGAATGAGACGAAAGTTCGCTCTATTGTGTGTTGGAGATCGTAAGGCAGAGATCGGACCTAGCTCTTTTGAGGTATACAACTCAGCCGTTGGGCAGTGTGATGTGTGAACTGACTCATAAACTTATCCTATCTGCCTGTTAAGCTCAAGCCTTCATAAGATGCTCCCCGGAGACCCTGGCCAGAACATCCTACCCGTCGTGAATGTGATATGTGAGTATACCCCTCAGGCCATTAGCGTTTCTAAATAACCTGAGCTTTTCGGTCTGTGGCGAGCAAGCCTTGTGCGACGAGACATGGCCGTTGTGCCCATCATCGGTTGATCACAGGGCAGAAGCTTATACAAGCAAGCATGTGTTCACAGCCTTATGATTGGGGCACAATCACAACACCTCAAGCTCCAACCCTGGAAATCTGCCAAGTGGCGATTATCACAGCCAGGACTTGAGTCGGTGCTTTGTTTCCAAAGTCATGCCCTCCCCGTCCCGTGCTTGGACCATCCCATCTCATCAAGTTGTACGCTGTGGATCAAGACCGGATGCTGCTTCCGCGGTGGGCGTGCCCGTATCGCCTGGCCGGGAACATCGACCCCCCCGACCTCTCCATAGTGTAGCTATACCAGCGCCGAACCGCATTCGGGCTGTTGAGGCTGTTTGACAGCTGGCTGAGAGCTGATGTGTGGCTGTCCCGGCGGTCAGGCTGGACTTGGGGGTTCTGGGCCTCGGGCAACGGAGCAGCCAAGTCAGACCTCCATCACAACAAAAGGTCGGAGATATCGGTGGAAACCCGAAATGCTCAGGGCTTTGCAAGCTCTTCATCTTGGATCCATGCAGACTCCTGAAGGACTGGGGATAGAGGAGCTCACAAATGGCGGATACGGGGTAGCAGTTATTCATCAGCTATCAGCTGTTCAGCCTCTCTCAACTTCATGCCCTCCATGCTCAGCAGCAGCAACAGCGATGACAGCAACGACATTGGCTGCTGGCAATCGGCCATGGTGATCCGATGCTCAGACAACCGGACGATCTGCCTCGGGCAACGGATTTTTCGGTGTGGCCCATCCACGGGCACGGGGACGGCGACAAGCTAAGGCCGCGCCCTAGGCCTTGTGTTTTCCCAACACCGATCGATCCGAATGGTGGCTTGGCTTATCGGAATGTTTTTTCACAATTGAAAACCAGGCGATCTCCGCTTGTTCGGGGCTTTTTGACACCGCCTGCCCTGGTCCCTGCCAAGCGGAACTGGTAAGCACGCCGGCGTGTGTTTGGATTCACGTTGGTAGGCGGGCACTTGGGCAGATCGCCGTGCGGATCAACCGCGCAGTTGGATCGGTTTGTGCACGTTGTTGGCTGACCGCCCCAAAGGGGTGGTCTCTGCCCAGGCTTGGTTTGGGGTTCGGTTGGAAACCACGGCGAACGCCTTGCCCAATCATGGTTGCAGGAAGGGCATCGACCATGGATGTCGTGCAGGAACGAGCCTTGAGGGGGCGAAGGGGCTTAGCGTGTGTGTGAACGTTCGAATGTCCCATGAGCAAATGCCACGCAGGCCTTGTTCTGGTTGCTGGGCTTCAAGGGGGCGCATTGCGGTGAGGTTAACAGCTGGTTGAAGACATGTATGTATGTAGACGGCGCAGATGTAGGATGCTGATTCGGGGAAGTTGATGGGTTTGTTGCCTAACACCGAGGCTCAACTGGGTCTGGACTTTGCCGTCGGGTAAGGCGGTGAGGGTGTGCATTGAGTGAAAGAGCGGATAGTAGCGAGAAGTACGGTGTATGTCGACAGAACTATGCTACCTAGATAGTAGTATCCGGACGCCTATGTTGACCTGCCACTATGGCCTGTTTGGGACTGAGCTTGCGAGATCAGACGAAGAGATTCGGGTAGTATTAACTAGCTGCCGCATCCTAATGAGATCCAAGACGGATCAGATGGATCACCTCTTGTGAGCCAGTTCCCGTTGACACCTCGCTGTCGCGCCGTCGTCGCTGAGCACGGACATTCCAATCCCGAGGATGTGGGTTTGTCCGGCTTTCTCGAGGTTTTTGGGACCTGTGATGTTTTTGTGCGCGGGCGACTGGGCTGACCAATCCCGACAATCTCGTTGATGAGCGGGCGGAGAGGAGTCGGTTGCCCGCCTTGTGTTGTTAGCGTTGGCTAGCGATCTGCACACCTTGCCCAAGCAGGCAAAGGCAACCGGGTCTGCTGAGACTTTGCACAGCTGCGCAGGGGTTTTGCCACGCGATGCCCGGAAACCACCCCACCCGCTTACCTAACACCTCCGCTGTGTCCGGATCTGAACGTCTTGTGAGAATCGAAAAAACTTGGTTTCGGCTTTGGCTTTCTAAGCAATGACGTACCACTACGTGGTTGAATCTCCGCGGTCAGATGGCTGTTTGTTTGTTTTCACCACCGTTGTGCCCCTGTCTGCGTCATCGATCGTGTGGTCATGTTTCAGACGGGACTCTCCTTCGGGCTCCTTCTGACCGAAAACCTGCCACGGCTTGTTGAAAGAATAGGAAATGGAAGCTGTTGATCTCTCACTCCAACGCATGTCGTGCTCGGTAGTGCATGCGCAACGCCAGCAACGGGCTTCGTGGCTCGCCGACTGGCCCCTCTTCTCCCCCCGGATCTGGCAACCTTTCTGTCGACGGCGTGTATCTAGCAAGCTGCAAGTCGCACACCTGCCCTGTCTTTCTGGTTGATCTCCACTCCCCCTTCGGGCTTTCAGCCACACCCCTCTCAGCTCACCCACCTCTTCCCTCCCACCAATCATGTCTTCGTCCGTTGTCTCGTTGTCTCCATCGTCCATCACGGCTCCGGCCATGGGCGGTCATGGCATCCTTGCAGGGCGATGCAAGGTACCATTGCCTTGTCAAGACTGACACCAGGAACAAGACGGCCTCGTGATGCTTATAACTGCCCTCTCTCCCCTCCTCGCCGGCAGCCTGTCCAGATCCGGCCATATCCAACAAGGAGATCAAACCACCTCACAGCTTCTCAATGAGGGTCATGTCAACTTAAATCCAGCATCTTCCGACAAGTCCTCGGACACACATAAGACAATACACAACCAACCACACCAGCTTAACATGTTCTGCGGCATCCGCCCTACGAGCCCTCACTCACCCCGCTTCCTCCGTGGCTTCCGGAGTCATAAGAACCTCGCCAGCACTCTCACTCCCACCAACCAGAACAACTCCGACTTCACTCAACAACAAGACGAAATGTGCCGTTGGCGTCACAAGAGCAGCCCCTCTCCCGACTCGACCGAGGACAACCGGCGACCCTCGACCTCGAGCATCAAGTCCAGCATGTCCATCGATTGGGACCCGCTTCGCCTGCATCCCTCCAACACTCAGGGCCCGGCTCCTCCGCTCCCAGACCCGGTCATGCTCGAGAAGATGTCCCGCCGCCAGACCATGCCGGAGCCGCACCGGCAACATTCACATGCCACCAGCCTTCGGCAAACCGCCTCGACAACCACTGTCATCTATGAGGGTTTCGACTTCGGTTTCAACAACACCCCCACCTCTGTCCTGAGCCGGACAGCCACTCCCACCGCAACCTCGGCCTATCAAAGGCGCGCCCCCTCGCCAACCCCGAGCGACGCCAGTAGCGAATGCAGTCTCGCGCTCAGCGGGTCGTCGTACGACTCGTCATTGATCGACGACTACGCGGCCGGCCAGGAGGATCTGGAGCCGGTCGGGCTTGCCCCGGCGCCAGCTCCAAGGCCGAGGCCGAGGCCCAGGCCGACTCGGCAGCTGACATCTGAGAAGGACGAGGCCGAGTGGTGGCTCAGGAGGGGCGCGTGGAAGAGGAGGGGCATTGTCTTCGTCACGCCGGCCGAATATGAGTTGGCGGGAGAGGAGGAGACGTTTGAGTTTTGAGCGTCTCATATTTTCTCCTTTTCACTCATTTGCATTTTCTCTGCTTCACTTTCTGCTTCTCATGTTTTACTTTTTTTACTCATTTTCCTAATCTTTTTGGACCTGGAGACGCTGGTTGTACAGCGACTTTTTGCATTGCGTCGGCGTTTTAGGCATCTCATTTTCGGGCATCTTCTGGGACACGGGTCATAGGATGGGAACAAAAAAAAGGAAGGGAACGGTACTGGCAGCATCATTATCATCACTGTGCAACACGCACACTTTTCCTTTGTCTCTTGAACAGGCATTACGGGAACAGGTCGGGCTGGGGATGGAGATACCCTTTAGGTGGTCTGGACTGGACGGTGGACTCAGACAGGCAATGGTCTGAGAACGGCTTGCATAGCAAGCAAGCAGCTGTGCTGGAGGTGGAACATGGATGCATCCATCCAGTTGGGATCCGCAATAGCATCAATGAGAACAATTGCGGAGATCAAACAAAACCCGCACCTGAATTCATCCGTTCCCGAGTTGCAAGTGACATGTTTGTTGACTCTCAAAAAGTTACATTCAATCGCTGAGTGAGATGGTTATTAATTGCCTGCAACGACTCAAGTGCATCTTGAAGCGAGGTTTCATCGAGCCCTTTACGAGACAGAGCAGTAGGACCTGACTCAACTGAAATGCCTTGTTGAAGTCCCTCTGCTTACGACGAACCCTACCAATAGGTTTGTTCCGTTCGCCCTATCTCATGGTCTTTCGCCTCCCACTCACTAGTTTGTTATCTCTGTTGTCTCCTCCCCCCTCACCTTCGACATCTCGCCCCGCTTTTTGAACTCCTCTTTCCCCAGGTCCAAACCTCCATGACTCTCTTCCCTGCATCAGACCAATCACCCTCAGCTTACACCCCCCATATGTCAACCACAGTCGTACTATGCCGTCGATGTACATATGTTCTCTGGAGCATTTGTACTGCCCTAGGTGATTGAGAGTCTTTGACATCCGACAACTTGCTTCATGGTGTGTTTGAGTCAACCAACTCAGCCTGACCCAGCCCTACCCACATTCGCCATAGGCCAGGACAGGCTTGGAAATGCATGCTCACCACCACATTGCCCCCTCTCTTTCTCCCTCTGTCCAAAGAACCAACTTCTCACTCAACGTTCCAAGCTCAAGTGAGCTAGCGTCGCGAGATCTCGGGAGATTGTACGCTACCCTAACCCTCAATGAGGCCAAAAATGGGAACTTTGGATGCAACGGGATTTCCCAATCGAGCGAATCCGATCGGCAATCGGCCCCACATCAAGAAACCCCAGCCTTGCCAAGCCTGGAAACCGGGGTGCTTTGTCGCTTTGCACGTGGCTCTGGCCCCCAGGACGAGCCTTTTTTGTTTCTCTTTTTTTGCTCATCCCCTGCAGCGAGACTTTTCCCTTCTTGGATATACGGTTTCCATAAGGTGTTCCTCCCCGCGCAGAAAGGTTGGGTGAGAGAGACGGTGATGGTGGAGGAAGAGGGGTCACGCGTGGGTTTGGGAAATTACGATGTTGTAAAACGGACGGAGGGACGGACGATCAACCAACCTCAACAAAAAAAACTGAAACTTGGTGGTGATGATTGACGATCCCAGGACTTCTAGATTCGATGAGCAGCTTGCAGAGGGATGAAGAGGATGCCCAGGATAGCAAGTGTCAGATTGTTGGCTTTTCTGACGGCATCCACTGTATGCACGCAGATGGTTTCGATCAACAACTGGTGGAAGCTGAAGTCCAGATTTCCTCAGCCCCGGCGGTGCACGTCCAAGGCCTCGCCGAAGTGCCAGTCCCAACAAAGATGTACAAAGTAGCGGTGCGGCTCTGTTGCCGGGACGCTAACTTGACAGTTCACTAGGTTGAGAGGTTGCATTTAGCTTTGCAGCGAACCTCAGCTTGGTCAGCAACAAGAGATTGTTTGGTAATGAGACATTTTGGGGGCACGACAACCGGAAGAGATGAATCCAGCACGACGATCCTGTCCTATGTATGGAAGTCTCATCATGATGCACTTCCTCCAAGGTCGCCTGATCATTGTCTGGTTGGTGTTCCTGGGATCTCTTTTTTCGCCCCATTGTCCGACCCCCAACCTTGGGACCTGTAGGAACGGCGACTCACCACTGCCCCCAGATAATGTGGCGTTTTGCCTCATCCGGGGTTCTGGGCGATCGTGTTCCTGGCTTGACCGAACTCTGTCACCGAGCCTGACCGCTGGTCAACTCTGGGCTGAGAACCCCCTGGTCTGGAACCACGCCATCTTTGCACCCCGGCCGGTTTCTTCGGCATTTCCATCGTCAGCTCTCGTCACACTTCCCCAGAACTTGGAAGCGAAGAAACCCTGGGGAGTGTATGACAACATGACGACACGGCTTGGGCTGAGAGGGAAAAAATGGAATGGAAAATGGTCAGGCGCCTCAGCCACATCACAAACCCCAGTCCCACGGGCAGTCCCAGAACTCTGGGTCCCATGGATGCGCTGGGTTTGTTGGTGAAAGGAACCGTGACGATGGGAATGGAATGTGACAGAAGTTGGTCATCAGGTGGTCAACTGACCATCCAGTTTCCCAAAAACTATACCTGTTCCTGGATGGGATTTCTCCCTTGCCGCATTCTCGATGCAGGTACGGATGATACACAATACACAGCCTGCATTACCCATGAACCACATCATGGGAACTGCCTCTCGTAAGATGTTAGCGATGTTTGTTTGCTCATCATCACTAAGCCCGATCTCCAAAACGTCCGGGGTCCAGCGACACCCCCGATACCCGTCGGCAAGTGATGGCAAACAACGGGTGATGAGAGAACCAAGTGAACGGGGGGAAGATGGTGGTCGGGTACTTACTATCAATACACCCCTCTCCCTCTCAGACCACACCGGCGCATCGACACAGGCCCCCCCGACCCGTCAGGATGGGCCGACTGGGTTGGAGGGTCAGCTCCGACCGACAGCCGTGCGCCGCCGGGCTGAGTTGCCCAGATAGCCACGGCAATGGTGTTGTTGCCGCGGTACCTGCCTACTGTGTAGTTCAGGAATTCTTCGGGCACCGGGAACGACATGTTGCTGATGTACCGACCGAATTCTGTGCGAGGTGCAGTGTGTTAATATTTGCTCCGCATTGTGCTTGACTTGCTTCGGGATATTCTGGTGCTGAGATAAGTGTTTCAGCATGCGGTTGCGCAAGAAAAAAAACAAAATACCCCCATCTGATGACTGCAGCAAGTGTTGCAGCAAGTCAGGTTGTCTTCAGCGAGACAAACGCGCCCGATAACTCAGGTACTCCAGCATTCCATATAATTAATTACTTTGATAATTATAAACTATTTGGAGGTAAATATGTAGATTACCTAAAATTTAGAAAAGTTTTCCGTCCATAATGCAATGTGTCGGCGTCGCATGAGACTATTGCCGCAGTTCCGTTTGAGACAAACAGACAGACGACAACAACCGTGACTCGAACCACGACCACGGGAACCAAGGTATAAGGTGCACTTGTAGGGAAAAGCAGGGGGGTGTACACTTTCCATCAACCATTCCCTACCGTCGATGCCTCCGGGTAGCGTCAATCGCCAGGAACTCAAAGCTCAACGGCATATCCCACCGACCAATCTGGATATCCAACTCCAACTTCGCCGTCCAGAACCCACCTCTGGGTCTATCAATACAATTCTTGACTAACTGCCGTCGCCTTCACAACCCTCTCCCCATCCCCTTCAACCACTCTCTTGTTCCCGGCAAATGTACATATCCCACTCCTCTCATCCCGCAGTCCACTCTCATTCCGTGGACTTTGCGCCTTGTCACCTACAGTACCAAGAGGGATGAGGGGCGGGAATGAGAAGATGATCTGGTCCAGTCAGTGATCTTCGGGAGGTGACGTTGTATGGGGAATGACCACCATTGTAAGTGAGGAAATAGTGCGGTTGAAGGTGGTGGGATGGAGAGGATGTCGCTGGAGGAGAGCGACGCCGAGCGGATCACGTACCCGCCTGAGATATCAGGTGAGGGTGGTCTGGGAGGTCAGTTTGCCATCAATTTTCGGGAGTATAGGGATCTCACATGGTCTTTTCAAGCTCCATGGCCATGTGCTCTGCGGAGAAATTCACTGGCTCCTAAAGCCGGATATCGGACGCTTACCCTGCCTCTGCAGCTGCGTCGATATATATTTGAAGAGGAAAAGGAGCAACGCTATGACGCTCAATATCTACAGGGTATCAAATAACAGAGACCCCCAAGAACCCCAATTATCAAGTAGCCATACCCAATCCCATGTACAAGCCAGGAGAGGCTCTATCCAGCACGATTCCCATTGTACCACCCCGAGTGAATCCGCGCCATTATGGACGGAACACATGCCCAGTGGCAACCTCCTTTTTGCCCACGCCTCCCGCATCATTCTCCCACTTGTCCAGGGAATTTATCCCCGCCGGCCGGCCGTCCATCTTCCACACGCGACCGTCCTTCATGACGAAGCTGACCTTCCTCAGCGCCTTGGGGTCGGTGCGGGGATCGGTATCAAGCGCGATGATGTCGGCCCGGTTGCCCGGACACAGCCAGCCAAAGCGATATCCACAGGCGTCCCCTCCGCAAGCCAGCCAGCCCATGACCGTGGCAGAAACGAGGGCGTCGGCGAGGGGAATTCCGGCCTCTACCAGGATCTCCACCTCTCTGGCGTTCCGGCCGTGGTCGAACACTCCGGTGTCACCACCCGCGGCAATGCGCACACCGCGGTCGAAGGCGTTTTTGACGGCAGCTTTGCATCGCTCATACTTGGCTTGGTCAAAGTACACCTCGCCCGTCGCCAGCGTGGGTACCCAAATGGTCTTGCGGGCTTCCATCTCCTGGATCAGCTCCGTCATCACCCCGTCCGAGTCCTCAAATATATGCTCGACAGTGGTCACCCCAGCACGGACGGCCATGAGCGCCGTGCTCGCCTCTCCGGCGTGAGCTGCCACAGGAAGTCCGGCTCTCTTGGCCTCCGCCACGATCGCATCCAGTTCGGCGGGCGAAAATAGTGGCGTCACTGGATTTCTCGGCTTCCGGTCAGGCGGAAACAGCAAGGTGCCTCCCGGACCCGGAACGTCGGCTGGGAAGCGCATAGCCTGCCGGCGGTAGTCGGCATAGATCTTGATGACATCGGCGCCGTCAGCAACCCGCCTGCGCACGGCGGCAGTAACGCCATTGACACCATCGGCAGCATCGGAAACGCGGGGGAGGATCGGGACGAGAGGTGAACAGCCGGCACGAGCCAAGCGGTTTTCCGTGCGCAATTCGTAGCCGCCGGTGGAAGCCAAGGCTTCTGTGGCAACGAACAGGCGTGGACCGGGAATCAGGCCGCGGTTGATGCAGTCGCGCAGGCTGGCATCGGCGCATCCCAGGGCCTCGGTGCCCAGGTCTCGGTAAGTGGTGTAGCCGGCAAGTAAGGCAGCGCGGGCGTGGTTGGTAGCCCGGACGATGCGCTCGACATGGGATTCATCGCTCATCTGGTGGGTGTGGAAGCGATCTCTGTGTCTCAGGGTAAGCCATGGTCCGTGAGTGAATGCTATGAAGTAGGCACCAACCTGTCAGAGTGCAGAAGGATGTGAGTATGAGCGTCGACGAGGCCTGGAAGAACAACTTTTCCGCGGAGGTCTATGTCGACTGGACGCATAATTGCCGGATGGAGGTCGGCGCTGGGGCGTCGGTACAAATGGGTGACGGTCCCAGTCCGGGTATCGATTTCAATGGACACATTCTCCAGGAATTCTTTGCATCTGGGGTCGAAGAGCAGCGACGTGTGGATGGTGAGGATGTTCTGAGTGGTGACGCTGACTGGGTCGTCTGAGGAGGTAGACAGGGGAGTCCGGCAGGAGTCAAGGAATGTGTCGGATTCTATTCCATCGAGGACATTGTCGAAAGGTGCCATGGTAAAATCTATAGGAACGCTGATTAATGAAGGTGAGGATGAGGATGGTGTCGCTGGGGATGATGTCCCGGCTTGTTTTACGTGGAATTGGTCTTCTCGGGGTAAGGGTTGGCGCATGGTGGTTCTAGGTCTTCCCAGATTTGGGTGAACGACGATTTATGAGAGGCAAGATCAGGCACCGCTAACTCTGATACCTGACGGATACAGCAAATCAGGAGGGTGCAGGTGTCTTGGTTCCTTTATATAAACTCGGTCTTGAGCAGGATCAACCGAGTCTCTGAGACGCTGGGGACTCAGCGTGCACCTTGATGGCCACCCCAACCTCGCTTCTTGGCCAACGCTCAAAGGCATAATCAATGCAACACTATCATTCATAGAAATCCTTCCCTCGTCCCAAGACATGTCAGAGATGGGTGCATGCTTTGATGCATATCAACAGCTGAGTCTTGGTGTTTTGGGGGTTTTGAGAGACGACTTACAAGCGACTTACACGTCACTGACCTGCCGATCTCGGTTGGTGGCGTGGCACCCCTCCGTCTCCAAGCGGGCCAGTCGATTAGCCGCTTCATGACGTCAACAATTGCTCAGTCTTCAACTCAACGACCAAACAATTTCTTCATCCGCATCTTTATTCTCCCTATGATCCATTATCTCAATTTTGTCCCAATTGTTTGTACCAACAAGCATTCGCAATACAAGCACTAGTCCCTACCATGTCATCCGTTTCTCATGCCAAAGACCGAGATGCCGCAGGAAGGGTTGAGGGTGAGGAGCGCAGCGCAAAGAGTACCCTCCTTGAAACCGGTGCGGCCATGACCCAAGACTTCTCTCCTTTGAAGAGCATCTGCGGCCACTTGAATGCCTTCCACGTCTATGCTTCGGACCCGCGCCGAGTGGTCGAGGCGAATCATTATTGTGGCCACCTCACTGAGGACGTGCGCCAGTGCCTCCTCTACGACAGCCCGTCGCCCGGTGCCCGGCTCATTGGCATTGAGTACATGATCAAGCCTCACCTCTACCAGTCTCTGTCGCAGGAGGAACGCCGCCTGTGGCACAGCCACGTCTTCGAGGTCAAGTCAGGCATGCTTGTGATGCCTCAGCCCTCGGCTCTGGTCCCTCAGTCGCTCTGGGATGAGGCAGAAACATCCGAGATGTCAGAAGTTATCAAGCTCTATGGGAAGGTCTACCATCTGTGGCAGGTTGATCGTGGGGACAAGCTGCCCCTTGGCGAACCGCAGTTGATGACAAGTGTCACTGCGCCGGACCAGGTTCCGGGGCTCGAGGCTCTCATGGACGATCGTGACAAGAAGTTTCCAGGGTGTGACTGGAGGAAGAAACAGCAGTTGAGAGAGGGCATGGAAGAGCCTAGAATCCATCCTGGTAAGTCTTGTTGAGAGTCAAAGTTGAGGGTAGCTAACTTAAGTGATCAAGACGCCGATTATACTTGGAAAAGGACGTGATCCTCAGCATTTAAAGTCACCGTGATTTCAGTGGCCGGGTCGTTGGATGGTCTTCCAAAGAAGAACGGGGCACTGTTGAAGGGCAGGCCGGGTATGCTGAAGACCATTGTTCAGAGTAAACTTGTTTGTACGTGGAACCGAATACCATAACTTGCGTTGAAGGGAATCATCTTGTGACACGAGAAACAACTTCCAGGGGAGGGGAAGAACGGCGAAGGAAAAGAAGCAGGAACTGGTGGAGCGCGGAGGAGCGGGTTGAATCAGGAGAATCACTAGGTCCTCCGTATGTCATGAAATTTACCTGATTCAGCTAAATCCGGGATGTGAAGAAGAAAGGAAAAAGGTGAATGCCTTTGAAACCGGCCGTACCAACATCAAACTGGCAGGTGTTAGCTGTGTCGTAGAGGCAAAACGCTCTTTCCTGAAGTCGGCTTGAAGCAATGTCCAGGCGCCCAGGTTGGACCCACTCTCACGCACGGACCACAAACCAGGGAAATAAATCCCTGCTGCTGCCAAGCCTTCTTCCCCTCCTTGCAACCAACCAGGAAGCACCTGCAAACCCACAAACTCGGAAGATTCCGCCGATGCAGTAACCTCACTCGTTCTTGGCGTCCTCACCTCGATCTTTCTTCACCATCTCCATCACCACTCCATCCAGACTTCACAACGTGAATCTTCGCGTGCAAAGGTCACCAGTAACTCGGAACCCCAGCGGAGAAGTTATTTTGTTTTTCTTGGTTCAGAATAACACCACTGACCAAGATGCTTCGATTCGTAAGTACTTCACTCTCAGCTTTCCCTCCACCCCACTCTCGATCTCCCCGTTTGCTGCTCTCCAACTCTCTCACTCTTTTACTATCTCACTCCCAAACTTTCTTAATCCCACATTCTCATACCCTTTCTCTCTGTCATTATCTCAAAATTTGACTGTATTTCTTACTTTCTATTTTTTTTCTTTTTTACTCTCCTGCTCTTCTCTTCCCCATTTTCCCACGCTCAAACTCTCTCACTTATCTGTTTTCCTCTTCACCCACTTCTTACTTTCTCACTTGCCCATTCTCTAACTCTCCTACCTTCTCATTCTCTCGCTCTTTTACTTTAATTCTTCTACTGTATTACCTTCTTTCACTTTCTTACTCTCTCACCTTTCTACCCTAACACTTTCTCTCTAACTTTCTTGCTCTTCCACATTCTCTCCTACGTTCTGACTCTCCATCTTTCTCTCTTTCCTACCTTCCTACTACTTCCTCACTTTCCTACTTCCATACTGTCCCACTTGTTGTTTTCTTGCTCTCTGTCGCGGGAGTGGGTGCGAGTGATCACTGCATTATCATGTCAAAAGGTGGAGCGTGGACTGGGCTGTCAGCGCCCGTCTAAGACTTTCACCATGACCGTGACACTCTCCTATTTTTTTGCTTTCCCATCTTCCTACTCTCCCACTTTCTTACTTCCTTACTCTCCTACCTTCTCACTTTTCTGCTTTCCGACTTCCCGCCTGTCTTTAATGATCTCCAACTTACTCTCCCACTCTTTCATTTTCCTGCTTCCGTGCGTTCCCCCTTTAAAACTTCATTCCTAATCGCCGACTTTCTTACTCTCCCACTTTCTTGCTTTCTCACTTTCTTACAACACTGTTCCTTTCCTGTTCTCCTACTTTTTTTCTTTCCTACTTTTTTTCTTTCCTACTTTCTTTCTTTCCTACTTTCTTTCTTTCCTCCTTTCTTACACTCTCCCACTTTCTTACTCTGACACTTTATCTCCTGCTTTCGAACCATCCTCTTCACCCATTCATTCCCGACACGATGCATCCTTCTTGCCTTTCAGACGTAACCATGGCTCTCATCTAACCTCCCCTCAACAGCACAAACCCCTTGACATCATCACCCTCTTCCACAAGGCCAGCTCTCCGGCCTCGGCGAGAGTGGTCGCCGCTTTGCGCAAGGCTTCTGAGGCTGCCGCAGAATCCTCCGCCGCCAACTCGTCCGGCCGTTCTGAGTTCCAGCTCGACATCACTGAGGCCCCCCCAACTCCCGACCAGCTGCAGACCATCTTAGGCTATGTCGGTCGTCAGGGAATCCCTTCAGTCGTTACTGGCGCCAACGATGAGGCTGAGGCCATGAAGAAGTTCAAGGAGAATGTCGAGAACTTCCGACGGCCTGTGGTATGTTCAGCCCGATTTCCTTTCCCATTATGCAATCCTTGCTGCCTTTCTATTTTTGTGATGCTGCCTTATACCGCTTTGTATCGTGGTTGGTTTTCTTTGCGGATCGTGATTTGAGCGGGTGCTTGCATTGTCATAGTATGCATCACCTTGTCAGCATTGGTTCATGTAAACGCCCGCTAACCCCAGTTACAGGTTGTTGACTGGAACAACGGCAAAGTCGTTGCCAGTGAGAATGAGTCTGAGATTCTCAAGATGATCAACGCCTTGCCGAAATAAATGGACTTTCGTGCAATCTACCCAATCGGGACAACATGGCTTTGAGGAACCAGCAAAACGGGTCACAATCTGCCTTACACGGCTTCTCTACTCTCTGTACTGTTATCAAAAATATCATTTAAACTTGCCTTTGATGGCAAGAGACTTTCTTTGTCTTCAATAATCACGGCTCTTCACGTCACCAAAGACCTCTTATATGCAACTTATGCAATCATGCTGGGACTTCGACTTCACCCCTGGCTAAAGATATTATGTACAAGACCTTTGACATCCTGCAACCTCCAAAATCGCGGAAATCAAGAGTCGTGGATTGAAAGAGTCACAGAAAACAAGAGTCGCGGAGAAAGAGAATCGTGAAAGAAGATAATCGCGGGAATATTCGCGACTGTTAAGATGGGATATTCCAACAATATGGAAGCGGCATCCGGACATTGCTCACAGGCGGCTGACCAAGACTGCATTTAGAGGTGGTCTTGATCATCCTCACCATCCGCCATCTTCATCACTTTGATGCATGGGTCTCGAACGACGCACCGCTCCATGTTCCAGCTCAGATCATCAAACCTAACATACTTCTTGTCTGCCTGAGCGCCTTACCCACTTTGCCATCTGACCCTGCTCAGGGTCAAGGCAAACGCCGGACTGAGGTTGGTATGTTTATTTGTTTACATCCCCCTGACCCTCTCAACAACTCGTCAGATTGACATCACTGCCTGGTCACACCTGGTCTGCTTGCACGATCTCATCAGACCCCTTTTCCTACTGTCATTCCCCTCTCCCAATCCATTTGGAGATCCTTTGGTCAAGGTGTTCTTCACCACTGTCCTGCCTTTGCATGTTTTCTTCACCATCCCCATATTCTCAGACAAAGCTTTGACCACCTTCCGGACATCGTCCCCTTTTCCCTCCATCGTGAAAACATTTCCCCGTCCAGTAAGGTCGTCCCTTTGTCTGACCTGGAAGCCTGAGAACTTAGGTTTTCTTCTTTTCCACAACCCACGACTACACACATTTTCCCCCAAACAAACTTCGCACCTCACGACAAAGAGTTTTTTTCCCCTCTTCCACAACAAACAACCAACTCCCACACCGTTCAGCACACAGAAACTTGTAAGCTTTCCTCCAGCCTGATTCCTTTCCTCGCCGGTCTCATACGAGATGATCTTTTTCTAACCTCCTTCACTTTTTAGTCTCACCAAGTCATCGTTCTCCTCTCGCGAGAAGCCACTTCCAACCCGACGGTAAGTTCGTCATCGTTGTTGCTGCGGAGACCGAGCCTTGCGTTTGCGAGACGAACCCCGACCTTGTGTCAATCTTTTTGCCGACTCGCATTGAGTTCCGGCGGATCACGTTGATGTTGGGGGTCTACCCGCGACTCGTGATGAGGTTTGACCGACTCACATTGACTTCCTGACTGTCTTGATGTTTTGACCGACCTGCGGCTTATGTTCTGGCAGACTTACTTTGAGCTCCAGCCGACCCGCGACTCGCGTTGAGCTTTGGCCGACTTACCTTGATGTTTTCGCTGCCACCGATTTCTTGACGACCTACTGACCCCAACTCTTTACTTCAGCTTCTTTGACGTTGGCTTTCCGGCTCGTCGTTAGGTTGGTATGTATTGGACCATTTCTTCATCGGCTTCATTTCATCCCATCGTAACCTTCTTCTCATCACCACCTTCTCATCATCACCACTTTCATCCCATCATCGCCTTCATCACATCATCACCTTCATCTCGTCGTGGCCGTCATCTCATTGCCACCTTCTCAACACCACCTTCTCATTGTCATCTTCATCTCATCATTGCCTCCATTTCATGGTCACCTCAATAGTCGATCCTAACATCTGCCGATTGTTCAGATCGGCCTGTTTCGCACACTTCAGAGCATGACACTGAGAGTTTCTGAACTTGGAAGTTGATTTCCTTTCTTGTTGAGCGTGAGTCTCCGGTCTAAAATTCATTTTTTTTCATCCTCTCCGAGCCTAATCGTTGACATTATTTTTTAACAGTCACCAAGATCACTTCTGTGGACACCCACCCTTACGCTTGCAATTGTTGCATTCAACAACCAAGGTGAGTATCCCCAGGTGCCTTCTTGTGATTCCATCCAATACTCTCAGCACGAAATCCGATCTCGGGACATTTCTAACTTGTCTGGAGCAGTCAAGCGAATCACGATGGAGGAAAGGGCTATTAAGGAGGCTCCTCTTCCGGCCAAGTCAGCCATCGACTGGAGCTTTGGCACTGCTGCCAACGAGGTCAAGATGCCCCAGCCTCACATGGGCTTCTATTGGGGAATGCCTGCCGACGCTCCTTGCATCTTCTCGATTCATGGAGGAGTGAAGAAGCCCCGGACGTACGGAATGCTGAATGTCCCCCCTCGTCGCCACTATTTGTGGCCCGATGACCAGCTTCTCGAAGCAAGCACCCTTATTCGCTGCCTCCATGGCGACAAGGCCAAGTCAATTGTCCGTCCAGTGATCTGGGAGGACCTTTACAAGTACTTCGATCCTGTCGATCTGTGGACCCGAGGTGCTTGGAACCTCTGGCGTCTCCTTCATCTGCTGTGTGATGAGAACGAGGCCCAAGTCACCCCGATTCACATGGATCCCGACTACGTCAACGAGATTATCGATTGGGCTTATGCCTGGTGCACCAACATCAACAACCAAGCCAAGCTCCGCGCTTGGAACCAGAAGAGTGATATCCTCACGCTCATGTCAGCAGAGGACTGGAAGAACCTGGATGGATGCAGCGTTCGGGCCCTCACCATTCTGCGCCACACTTTGGGCAAGTGGCACAATGAGTACAAGAATGGGGACGCATCTACCCTCGATGTTCTTTGCCATGCTACTCGCAACGAGGAAGCCGACATTAAGGATGTCCAGCTTCCGACGCCCACTTGTTCCAGGGATGGTATGTATCACACTTACTTTGCATCAATCTTGCTTCCTTGTGTTAACTCCTTCCAAAGACAACGCTATCTCTGACACCTGGGAGTCTGCCAGCGCTCTGGCAGGTCTGCCTCTTCATGACCGCCCCTGTCGTCTTTCGACCTCGTTATCGGCTGATCCCTTCTCCGTGCCCAAGTCTGAAGTTTCCAAGAAACCCTTCGTGTACCAGGCCAACGCTGCCATTGTCATCGGTAATGGCACCAACTATGACAAGAACAGCCGCCCCAAATTTTCATTCGAGGATTATCTCGAGGAAACGAGGACTGGCAAGAAGAAGGCCACTGTCAACATCGCGCAGATTGGACACCAGCCTGTGCCTCTCGACGCTGGCATCTATTACCCGGACCCGTATCATCTTCTACCCTGGCCTCAGCATATCCCGGTCGCATTTGACACCACCTCTCTGTCTGGTCCTGCTTACAAGCCAGACAACTTTGCTGTCCAGCGGCCCACGACCCAGGTCACCCCACCTCAACATCGTCGCGTCTGTCAAAACTCGCGACACAACACGGCGGGTGCTTCTCACGGGACCTACCAGATTTGCCACTGCGATCGCTGTGAGAAGGCAACACGCACCATCCACATTTCGCAGATCACTGTGCCTGACACCGTCGCGGATGCTGAGAAGGCCCTGATTAATTACTTCTCGAAATGGGGTTATGTGCAGTTCTGTGATATCAAAAAGTCGAATGGCAGTTACCATTTCGCTCTTCTTCGTTTTGGGAACCCCGATGCTCCTCCTGCCGCTGTCATTGGAGCGAAATCAGACCCCGAGAAGGCCAATCATCCCATGTTGACAAGCGCAACGGTCACCTATGCGGCATTCTCCAGGCACCTTATCCGCGAGCTCAAGGCTCGCCGTGGGAGTGATGTGAGTCAGCTTTCGATCAGTAGCGGAAGCCCAGGTTGGAAAGGCAATGGCCGCGCCGGCTATGCCAGCCGTGTGCAGGCCTTCCAGTCTCTTGGTACGCCCTGCCGACCAAGTCGCATGTCTCCAGCCAGGCAGACTCAGCAAAGCCCTTCAAGGATGCAGCGGTTCACGACCCCTCAATATCCCGGAACCCAAGGCATCGCTCATTCGATGCCAGGCCAGCAGTATGTGCCATCATACCAGACCAGTTTCATGGGATCGTCGTCTGGTCCAGTCCCGCCGCCCTGGGGTGGCCCGTTCCCCCAAAGTGGCTGGTCTGGAATGCCTTATCCCATGCCACCGCCGATGTTCCCTCAGCCTCAAATGGTGGCTCCTGGACATTATCAACCCAGCGTTTACTCGCCACATCAAGAGCCGCAAGTCTTCCAAGCTCAAGTTCTGAACGTGCATGAGACGTTCCCTGCTCATCCTCTGCCGGTACCGCCTATTTCTCCACCAACTCACGAGTTTCAGGGGCCTCGCATCACTGAGATCACTGAGGTTACTCCAGCTCCTGTTGTCGCGCGTGAGGACGGCGACAAGAGCGCCAACGTCGGTCGCGCCGAAGATGAGCAATACTCGCCCCTGCAAACCAAGCCTCCGTCCGACGAGGCTGTGTTTGATGACGAGACCAAAGGGTCCGTGTCCATTGCCGGAAGCACAACCACCGGCACCGGCACCGGCACAGCTATTCGGGTTCGCCTTCCCACCATGACGGAGGGACAAGCCAAGATACTGTTTCCTGCCAACGGCGCGATCCCCGTGAGCAGCCCTATTCGCCGCATCACGTTTGGAGATTTTGTACCTGCTGATGGTACGTCGTCGGACGCACCTGCAAGTGGCCCCGCTGATACACCCACCGGGGGGTCCCCGGCTGTCTTGACAGACTCAAGCACCGATACACCGGTGACTGCAGTGCTGGTCTCATCTCCTGCTGGTCCCTCTCCTGCTCCTGTGGCTGAGAGTGGTGAGGTGGCTTCCCTGACACCCACTCAGGTCGCGGAGAAGCCTGATCCTGAATCCGCGACAACTGCTGCTGAGAACGCGGATGGTGCCGAGCAAGCCACTGAGGAGAATGCGTTCGGATGGCAGCTGGACAACACCGCCTCCAGCCGGAACTCGGGAGATGTGAGGCTGGACCCGGATTTCACGGGCACGGTGATTCGGCGTCGTCCTCGGCACCAAAATAACCGCCTACCCTGGATGGGTGGTGGTGAACGCCGGAGCAGCCACAGCAGCAATGGATTCTCGCGCCCTCCGAAGTTCGGCCCAGGGAACAAACGCCCATCCCCTCCGCGACTGTACCCGCAAGCGCAGCCCCAACCGTATCGACAGCAGATGGGAGGTGCTGCAGGCCCTTGGTACCCTCCCCACGGGTACCATATGCCTCCTCCTCCGCCACTGCCACCCCCGTTCATGATGTTCCCGATGGAGGGTTGGCAGGGACATGGCTACAGGACTCCGATCCCCATGGGCCCGCCTGTTCATATGGGCACGCAGCCGCCACCGCTTGCTCCTGGGTATGGCGCGCCAATGGGGACATTTCAACCAGCACCGATGGGGACATCCCAGCCAGTACCGGTGGGGACATCTGAACCAGCGCCGTTTGCTGGTGGAGATAAGCGCAAGGGCAAGAAGCACAACAAGCACAAGCACGACCGGAACAAGGATGCGCAGCATTCTGCAAAGTCTGGCGTGCTGGCCACTGCAATCAAGGTTGTCGCTAATGGCGATTGCACTTGGCAGTACGGTCCTGATCCGGCTGTTCAAGCTTCTGAGCCAAAGCTTGTTCCCCAGCAGAGTGATGTGCCGACCACTCCCAAGCAGGCCACTGCCCCAGCCACTCTCAAGGCTGTCCCCACGACACCAAAGACCCCTTCCTCCGTCACTCTCGGTCGCGAGTCTATTCCTTGGGACAACCTCTACGATGCAACCCCCTTGAGGCAAAGGGTGCCTCGTGAGAGTCAACCTGACCACCAGGCAGAGACATCCTCTGAGCGTCAGGACCAGTCTCACTCAGCTTCGTGGCATCAAGACGACCCTTTCTACACCTCGGCCAGTGAGACAAAGGATGACACTGGCCATCAGCAGCACAAGGACAACGGCAAGGATATCAAGGACACCAAAGCCAAGGACGTTAAGAACGTCAAGAACAAGCGCGGGTCAAAGCGCAAAGGGAAGGGCAAGGAGGCCGAACCCAAGTTCGATGACCCCTTTCACGATCCTGTGCCTGACCGTGTGTCAGCTGCTGACAATGGTCCGACTCCAACGACTGCCGACCGCGCCGTGACTTAGGAGTTGCACGGTGCTGGTCATGAGAGCCACGACAAAACTGAGGACAAGGCTAGCCAGAAAGCCAACAACGAGGCCAATGTGACCCAGGCAGTTGGTGACAACACGGGTGTTGACACGCCCAAAGACAGCCAGAGCGTTGCCGACGACACGGACAGGACCACAGGCAGCAACAAGAGGTGGAAGCACAACAAGTGGTTCAAGAACAAGAAGAGCAAGGCTAAGCCTGTCAATGCTGTCAAGCCGGATCCCGGCACGGATGACGCGACCAAACCTGATGCAAGCAAGTCCGAGGAGAGCAAGACCAAGGACAGCATTCCGGCGTCTGTGAAGCTGGACACCAAGCAGTCCGATACTGGAGCCAACAACGAAAATCGCAAGTTCAAGCGGAAGGGCAACCATGGTGCAAGGTCTCGCAAGTCATCTCCTGTTCACCACGAGACGAAACCCTCTGCCACGGCCGACAAGATTGCAGAGACTGTCACCACCATGACCACGTCAGCCCCGCAGGTTACCGGCGGAGACAATAACAACTCCAGGAATGATGCTCGCACCACGAACACTACGCAACTCGAGCAAACACACGACACCCAGAACCGTCGTGGCAGTTACCGGGCCAATGCAGGCGGTTCACTTCACATTCCTCCTCAACGTCGCCGTGGCGCATGCGGTGGAGGACCCGGGTTTGTGATTGGTGTCCGGCAGAATCGGCCTGACGTGCGGGATGTCTTTGGCCTCGATGGCCGCGGTTCAGGCAACGACAGCGCTGGTGGTCAGGACGGCGGCGGTGCTAGCGCTCCCCATGGAGGTGACACTTCCGGGGGCGGAAGTGTTCTTGGGAGCAGCGCGGCGCGCCGAAATAACAACAAGAACCAGAACAAAAGGTCACGGGAGTAGGGTTCTGGTGAGTCTGAGCTGAGGAGGGGGGATGTTGAGGAGGGTGGTGGGAGGACGGGACGGGATGGAGCTGATGTACGATGCGTCGCGGATGGCGCGGACGGCGCCGTGGATGAGATGGGTGCTGGGTCTGTGAAGGGCAATAATGAGAATATTGGAGAGCAGGGATTAATCGGGTCAGCAGGACATGAGGAGGTTGGTTCGGGCCGGGCTGGGACGACGGAAATCGCGGGCCTTGTTCCTGAGAGGGATGATGACCGGGATGAGAACAGGCGAAAACAGAACAAGAAGGGCATGAACAAGCGGAAGAAGGCAGCCAGCAAAACAGTAACTTCAGCACCTGTCCCACCATCTGCATCAGCATCCGCAACCCCGCCGCGGGAGAAGTGGCCCCTCCGGCTGCGGTGGCCGGGGCGTGTTCACGACAAGAAACACACCGAGGCACTCGTCGTGATTGCCTTTTTCGCGTCCCTGCTCCTTGCAGGGTTCTTTGTTGAGGCGCTTTCCGGCGGTGTCTCTCGGCCGACCAAGGCTGCCGATCCCCGGCACAAGCATGACCGCCGCCCGTCGCGGGGTTGAGTGTGCTGGCTGTCGCGGAGTGGGCTTGTGCGTGTCGCGGATTCGTGGTTTGGGGCATGCTGGTCGCGGCTGAAGTGGTTGGGTTGGTTCTGGGGTGCTGGGAGGTCTTGGTGTAATGGATGGATGGTTGGTTGCTTTTGTCTGTGTAGGATGTTCTGTATCTAGTTGTTAAACAAGCTTGTTTGAGTAACTCCCATGTCCTATGGCCTCTTGGATGACCTGTGAGACTGCCCTTACGACGTGGAGTGTATTGGAACGATACGTGCAAGGTTATGTTTAATCTTTGACAGGAAAACCACTGAGCATGCTGTCAAAACAGAATGACAAAGGGGTTAATAGTTTTCCGCATTCTCCTCGTCAATATTAAATTTGTCTCCCGACCATCATCTGATATCATTCACCCGGTATCCTGCCCGAGCTACATGGCCAAAATCATCAACATATTACCAAACAAATAGTTCTATCGCCTTTTCCAAGAGTTTTGTTTTCCTTCCCCATGCCTCCCCCCTGTGTCCAAACTCCCAGCTCCTAAGTATATGCCAAGCTCTCATGGCTGACCCCGTGGCCAAGCCTGTCGGCAGGCCATTACATAACCAAACATTCACCCTCCTGTTGCTTCCCGACCTTGCTACGGGATATCCTCTCGCGGGTGCGTGGACCTGTCTTGCCGGAGCGCTTGAGCTCCTCGAGGCGCTCTCTAGCTTTGGGGAAGTCCTGGGCTGAGGGGGTTTGTTAGTCAGGTGTCGGTGCATGAAGAGAAAGAAGGAAAAGGAAAGAAGACAAAATGAGAAAGACGGAAAAACTCACCAGCTGCCCTCCAATACCACCTCTTTGCGGCCTCCAAGTCCGCCGGCACGCCAATGCCCACCTCAGTAAAGTAGCCCATAGCATACTCCGCCTTACTGAGCCCGGCCATGGCTGCCTTCCTTGCCCAGAGGTACGCCTCGGTATCACTTTGCTGCAGCACGCCCTCGCTGCCCGTCAGGTACCAACCCGACAGCGCTAGCTCGCTCTGATGCTCCTCCTGCATCGCCGCACGGCTGTACCACATGATGGACAGCCTCGGATCGATCGGACATCCAAGCAATCCGTACTCGTAGCAGCATCCGAGCCGGAACTGGCTGAACTTGTACCCCAGCTCGGCCGCCTGCTTGAACAACTGGAAGGCGTATGCCTCGTCGCGAATGATGACGTCGTTCGGCTCGGCGGACTCGTACAGCAGCGCCAACTCGTGGAGCGCGTGCGGGTTCTCTGCCGTCGCGCGCTCCGCGGCCCTCTTCAGCCAACTGATCGCCTCGCGCGGATTCTTCGGCTGGCCGAGCAACCCCTTCAGCAAGATCATGCCAACCTTGTACATCGCCGGCGTGTCTCCCAGCGTCGCTGCGCGCTTATACCACTGCATGGCCTTGAGCGGATCCTTCCTTGTACCGCCGCCCTCGTCATTTCCAATCTCGCAGCACACGGCCGTCCGATACGCCGCCGCCGCGTGCCCCAACTTCGCGGCGGACTGGTACAGCGAAAACGCGTGCGCGTGGTCGGGTTCGTTGCCAAACAAGCCCCTGCCCAAGCAGTCGGCAAGGTAGAACATGGCGTCGGGGTTGCTCGCCTTTTCCAGCTTGCGCAAGATCTTGTGCGCGTCGACGAGGTAGCGCTCGCGGGACCGGGCACGGGCTTTCGGGTCGGGGAGGTTGGGGACGAGCACGTCGGCGGCTTCGACGAGGCGTTTTGCCAGGCGGAGCGCGGTGGCTTGGTCGTTGGGGTCGTTCTTGACGACGGCGCGGAGGTGTTCGAGTTCTTCGATTGTCACAGGGGCTTCGGGAGGTGGCTGCGCAGGACCGGCCGGTGGGCCACCAGGCATTGGCGGCTGTTGTTGTTGAGGCCCAGGGGAAGGGCCGGGTTGAGGTGGATAGCCGCCACCTGGGCCAGGACCACCGCCGGCCATGGGGGCGCCGCCGCCGCTGTAGTTCCGGACCGGGGGAGGGCGGTCGTTGAGGTTAACAAGCGAGCCAGGCATGAGTCCAGGGCGGACGGGTGCCGGGTGTGAGGGGAGACTGTCAGGGTTTGAACCGGGAACGCCTGGGAGAGGCCCCGGCGGTGGGGATCGCATTCCGGGTCGGTATGGCGCTGGTCCGGCAGGCAAGCCGGGTCTCGGATGACCGTCCGGGCCGGCCTGTCCAGGGTAAGGCTGAGAAGGATTGTTGGGATTCCCATTTGGTGGGCCATTCTGTCCTTGCTGCTGCGGCAGCGTAGGCACAGGGGGGATGTCGCCAGCCATTTCAAAGACGGCAGTCTCCGAGTTGCGCAGGTTCGGCTGCGACTTGGCTCTGCTGACCTCGGGGTACCTACCCGGGCCGCGCTGGGCGTGCTCTGCCGGCGGGGCAGCGGCTTGCATGTGCTGGTCGAACGAGTTTCTCGGCCGATGTTTTGACAGGGAGTCAAAATCGGGCAGCTCGGATGCCGCCGACGGGGGATTCTCGGACGGGTAGCTGTCGTTCTGGCTGTAGTAATCGTAGAAGTTATCGATAGATGACCGGCGTTCCTGGGGAGGGGCCGATTGAGCTTCGTGTGGCGGCGGCGGCCCTTCTTGACCAGGCGGTCCATTCGGGGGGTAAACCCTTGGCGGGGGTTGGCGCATGCCCTGAGCGGTGGCTGGCCTTGGAGGCATGTTGCGACCGATGGGACCGTTGTAAGGGGCGGTATCATGGCGCATGAGCTGGCCAGGAACGGGGGGAGGAGGCATGTTCATCGGGTCTCTTGCCGGCATTGTCATGCTCCTAGCGGGAGGGCCGAAGTTCTCCTCGGGAGGATAGCCGCCGTTCGGGCCGTATCCCTGCTGGTCAGGAGGAGGAGGGCCCCGCCTTGGATCGGGGCCAGGATAGTCCTGGGGACCTGGGCCTTGACGGTATGGCCCAGGAGGACCACGCGGAGGACCCATAGGACCAGGGCCTCCAGGGCCTCCTGGACCTCCGGGACCTCCGGGACCCCCATAGCCGTTGGGAGGAGGGTTGCGCATCGGTGGTCCCCGCGGCGGTAGCGGACCATTGGGAGGCCCCCGAGGCGGACCAGGTCTCTGGCCGCGAATATCCATGCCTTCCATCTGTGCCACAATCTCTTGTTCCTGTTCAAGATCCGTCTTTCGCTGGGCGCCGGGGAACGAGGGGAACGGGCCGCCAAACCCTTGGTTTGGATTTGGAGGAGGTCGATTCACTGGACAAAACGTTTAGCATATATCGTTAGAACATATGACAACAAGTCGCGCGACTCACTGCCAGGATCCATGGTGGCCGAGCGCGCAAGAGGGCCCGGTGGACCGCCGCGACCCGGAGGTGGGTAACCCCGACCGCCGGGGCCGGGAGGGCCACCGGGTCCCTGCGGATAGCCGCCACCGCGGGGAGGATACGGACCTCCTCGGCCGGGCGGCATAGGTCCGCCTCCGCCTTGAGGCATGGGAGGACCAGGCGGGCCGTTCGGACCGGGGTCATAGTAATCTTGGGGTCCGTAACCTCTGTCATCGTATGGCCCTGGGCCTCCATATCCCTGATCGTAGGCCGGGTCATAGCCGTCGCCGTAGCCATTGCCGTAGCCATCGTCGTAGCCATAGCCCTGATCGTACTGCTGCGGGGGCGGGGGACCGTTGTACTGCTGAGGCGGGCCTCCTGGTCCCGGAGGTCCCAGAGGTCCGGGAGGGTACTGTCGCTGAGGAGGCGGGCGCTGGGGGCCGGTTCCTCCGCCGTACGGCCCGTTATATGCCATGTTGGCGGCTTCTTAGATGTTGATGGCCCTGTGTCTGATGTTGCTTTCCCACTGCGAGCCGAGTGTTGGGGCTCGTGCTGGTGCTGGTGGGAAGTCAACCCCTTTCTCCTATGTTCTTTGCCAGGTCTCGCCCCTGAACAAGCTTGTCGAGGCGATACTGGCAACAGAGGTTTAGTCCTGTCGCATGACCAGAATCTGCCACGAGGGGAGGGGGCTCGAGCTCGTCTTGTTGAAGGGACAGCTGCGGGAGCACTTTGGAGAAGCGAGGGGTTGTTCTGGTGGTGCTGCAAGCGGGACAAAAATTACCAGAGTCGGAGTCGGCGGCCTCGCCGGAAGCGTCAGGGGGGGATAGTCGGGTGCGGACCGGAGGCACACCTTTTGGAAGCGGAGTGGTTGGGTTTTCGCTGGCGCTTTCGCTCTGGGAAAAAAAGAGGGGGAGAGCGACAAGGATTTCGGAGAGGATGATGCGATGGACGAGTTGTGTTTGGTTGATGCCGTGGAAAAAAAAGGTTCGAGTGGTGGCCAAGGACGCCGTGCAGGGGCCGAACTAGTGTAAAGCATCAAAGCCGCCGGGGCTTATGGGAGCATTGTTGTCTTTGCCGATTATGGGCCGTATACGTTGTAAGTAAAGGAAGGCGTGCTTCGGGGACCGAATACCACCCTCGATTTTTTGGGCGAGGAGAGGATGCGCGCAGACACCTAATGATGGATGGCGGGCACAAGGCCAGGAGCAGGAAGCACCTCAGGAGCAGGAGCCAAGTCCGATGGGTTGGGGTCGCCCACTGTAGCGAGGGGTGGTGAGCCTGACTAGGGGGCCAGGGGGCCCCGGAGGGGGTTACACGGCGCCAGGGGACGATTCCACAATGCCACGGAAGGCGAGGAACACGCCTTGGCTGACACGCCACGCATCACAGAACAAAGTCCAGGATGGAGACCTGCTGCGACCTGCTGAGACTTGATGGCGCTTCACAGAGAATCCATTCCATCCATAGGACACCCTTTGTTTGCATGTCTGCACAGCGGTCACCGTTCAAGATGCTTGTGTCTATTCTGCAGGTGTCTCCGTCTGCTAGGTTGCTGTTCCCATGATCTAACAAGACTGAAACTAGCAGCTGACGGTGTTCATGGGTTGGGCCTCAATGTCCTGCTGGATGCACTACGTAATGCCCCGGAGCAAACCCAGAGCATGGAACGCACGGCCCAAGGCGCCGGCGAACCTTGGGCCAGTTACGTTTCTGCATCCGGCTTGTCCCCTTACCAGAAGTTGCCATGCTTGGAATGATGTGCACCCCAAACTCTTCAAGGTGCCGAGCATCCATGGATCCGTTGTCCCCAGCTTCCATTCCCTCCGGGCGGGGCTCTGCCCGGGCGGCAGGTGCTTGTCTTCAACACTTCCGAGCCGGGGGAAGGGGGTTCGGTGTCAGAAAGGAAAGCTCCGTCCAAAATCCATTGGGGTTTGCTGGGGGACGGCTGAGGGTCGCCGAAGCGCCAGAAACATAGCTGCAGAGTTGCAGTGCAGTCCATTGGCGACTGTGGAAACATTGTTGACTCCAGACAAAAAGAGAGACTCTCGGAGTACGGAGTATGAAGCCGGGCCTTTCAGCTGCAGCCTCGGCGGAAACAGCCGCTGCCGTTGAGCCGTTGCTTGATTCCAGGGCAAGGCGGCTTGATTGTCCGCCGATCTCGACTTGCACCAGGTTCTGGTTGCTCGGCTCGAAGGAGATGCTGCTGTCAAGCGTCCTCGGGAGTTCTTCCAACTCGAGGAACAAAACCCAAGCGCAAAACGGGCAACAACTCAGGGCCAACCTCATGCCCCTGCTGTTAAGAGCGGTAGTTGCCAGAGATGCATTTTACATACAAAAATCAGGACTGCACTAACAGCGGGTCCGTCTGTTGCTCTTTCCTCTGGATCCCTTTCATTTGTGTTGATCCATGAAGGCAATTCGAGAAATTCCCATCCATGTCCGAGGCTTCCATGCCAACGGGCCTGCTGTTTCCCATCAGCCTGAACCTAAGCCATGCTTTTTGTGGTTCGTGGTGGTTCGCGGATATCCAACTCAGCCGCTCCCGCCTCCGAGGAAGACACAACAAGCCATTGGATCATTCCTCCGAATGAAGAGACAAAAATAAGACAATAAAATAAAAATAAGACGGGACAAAGAGGTTCGGATTGAGATTACATCAGATGTGGTCAAGCATTCTGCATACGTTTTCTGACGTGTGCTGGTTAAACAATGGATCTTCAAGGGCCGATGGGAGCCGCTGAGACATTCGCCGATGGTTCCGGTGTGTAAATTACCATACCACGCTGCGTAAGGTAACACGCGGCCAATGTGCAAGGACCCGCCCAATAGAGTGCAGCAACAACGTCCTCCTCTATCCATGGCATATTTCGGGTTAGCCACGTGCAATTGGTTGTGACGCACTGACCTCATCGCTCTCAGCACACGCCAGCAAAGTGGCCATCCAGCCCGAGCTCGAGTGGATGGGGCATATCGAAACATAAAATCAAGCAGTACCAAGAAAAGAATACGAGCCCTCAAGCAAGACTCCCAATCAATTCTCAACATGCCCAAGAAACCATTCAACTGGTGGTTATGGACCAAGTGCCTGGTCGCGTAAGAAGCCATGTTTCCTATCCTTAGAATATCGAATAGAGAATATCTGACATCTAACACTTGTCATCATCCCAGTTCCGGGGTTGTAATCTGGGGTGGCCCTGCCCTCGTCCGCTATGTGCAGCCCACGGAAGAGGAACTCTTCCAGAGATACAATCCAGAGCTGCAGAAGCGCAGCCTCGAGGGCCGTCTCCAGAGGGAGCAGGAGTTTGACGAGTTTGTGAGGAAGCTGAAGGAGTACGCCAAGTCAGACAAGCCAAGTATGTCATGATTTCCGGTGCCATTCGGCCCCAGTTATTCTCCTCCCTTCTTCCTCGGCCGTTTGCTGACTGAATCACGCAGTATGGATTGTCCAGGCGGAGGCCGAGAAGGAGAAGGAAAGGCGAGCCAAGGCAGAGGCGGCGCTCGAACTTGCTGAGGAGGTGAAGGCTAGGAGAGACGCTATCCGGAGAGAGGCCGGATTGCCAGTTGAGTCCGAGGTCAACAAATGATTGTGAGTGAGCGGGCAACTTGATCACACTGGAAAGTGTGTTCAAAAGCAAGACCAGGCTTTTACCAGGCAGCCTGCATGTATGTACCTGGGTGCCATGGCGTGTATGATATGTGAAAAACGCATCAGATACCAACGGAGGGAAATACGGACATCATCACACAGATTGAGCGAAGCGAGGGGGTCTGGAGGACTTGGTCTTGAAGGATGGGGAATAGCAAAACTGGACCGAGAATGCCAACAGCGAAGACCAGGGAAGTTTGTGGTAGATGTATGAGAATCATCTTGCTCTACTTGCACGTTGAATTGGCATAGGTAGTCATGTTGACATATCATCTTGACTCTTCCACCACCTCATAGCCCGACATAGAGTTCCAGTCCCGTCAAGGTGAGAGCTCGGTGAGTCTCGGTGTGCAGCGGCCGAAGTGGGGTAATGCCAATGCGGGCAGCGAAAAAAAATCAGGGCCCAGCGCACACAATTTCTCCCACCACGACCCTCACGGTTTCAGACATCACGGGCTTATCCCATTTTCCGAGGCAATTTCGCGGCCAGAATAACCATCAATTGATAGAGTAGGTTTCCCTCTATTGTTTCCCGTCTCGAGTGGTCCATTTCCCCTCAGAACCAGCTGTTGCAGTGACATCTCGTCTCTTCATTTGTGTGTAGTTTGTGTGTTGCACGTGTTTTTGTGTGTGTGCAATCCACCCGGAGCTGCCCTAGGCTGACTGACGCTCGAACCAACCAGCTTCAGGTCAAGTCCTCACCGAAGTCGCCCCTCCGATCAAGTCTCCAGACCCCCCGCCGAACATCTTCCTCCAAACAACCTCCAGCACAGCCCAACATGGCGGACGTTCAGGAAAGGCTCAAGAAGCTCGGTGCTTCTGCTCGCATTGGTACGTTGCTGCTGCCGTCGTCCTTGTCGTCACTCTCACCATCGCTTTCCCCGCACTTGAAAAATCCCGGCCAAAAGACTAACCCACTTTGCTTGCAGGGTATGTTTGATTCGAGACAACACGACGACATTACTCCCCAGACGAGCATCAATTTTTAAATCCAGATTCTAACGAGCGCGGCGACGGACAGTGGCAAGGGTACTCCCCGGAGGAAGGTCAAGCGCGCCCCCGCGCGGTCGGCCGGTGACGACAAGAAGCTTCAGCAGACCCTCAAGAAGCTCAATGTCCAGCCCATCCAGGCCATCGAGGAGGTGAACATGTTCAAGAGCGATGGCAACGTCATCCACTTCTCTGCCCCGAAGGGTATGTGTCCATAACCAACCCCACCTGCGCGCGCTTATCTTGGAGGGAGGAGGAGGTTTGGCGTATGATCATGCTGACGGACCGAACCATTCTAGTTCACGCCGCCGTCCCGGCCAACACCTTCGCCATCTATGGCAACGGCGAGGAGAAGGAGCTCACTGAGCTCGTCCCCGGCATCCTGAACCAGCTCGGCCCTGACTCCCTGGCCTCGCTTCGTAAGCTGGCTGAGAGCTTCCAGAACATGCAGAAGCCCGAGAAGGAGGCGGATGATGATGAGATTCCCGACCTCGTCGCTGGCGAGAACTTCGAGAACAAGGTTGAGTAAACAGCTTGAGCTCGGAAAATAAACGTATCCTGCTGCCAACACAATCTGGGGCCTTTTCATTGTTGTTTTGTCATCGCCGTCGTCTCCCAGGTTTCGGTGGGGTCAACGCGCGGGTTGACGGAAACGAAATTGGGTGCTTTCTTCGTCGTTACGGAACGGGATGGGACGGAGAGGCATCTTCATGTTCTCACTGTTGCAGGGCGCAAAACAATATGCCGCCCACGGAGGGTCTTGAAAAGGGAAAAGACATGGCGACCCAAGTCCCGCTTGCTGAAGAGGCCATGTGTGATATCATCTCGAGTATGCTTGATGGAGTCTTTCCTGAGTACTTCACAGTCGTCTCCAAGGCTACATGTGTCGTGTCGCTCAAAGACTCATCGACTTCGTTGCGTTCATAGCGAGAAACCTTCATCCCCTAGGTTCCTCGCCCACCCCTTGAGCGCCTCCCGCCTCACGTCCTCCTTGACCCTCCTCCTCCCTTGCAACATGGCGCATTCCTTCACCTCCCCATACGTCTTCGCAGCTAAGGCGGCAACGATGTCTTCACAACCCGGCATCAGCGCCGCCACCTCCTTCGCAGCAGTCCACAGCCTCCTCCGTGAGGTCGCGGAAGCTCCCCGCAGGTCAAAAGCCTTCCTCCCCTGCAGCACCCCGCCAACCAGCCCTTCGTCGATCCCTCCGTCTTTGGTCCACGCAACGGCGAGATTGCTTGCTACCAGTTTAACTTTGCTGGCGTCCTTTTCGCCGTTGACTTGAACCAGGTTCAGGATCCCCCGCCGGGAGAACTCGAATTCCTTCTCCGTGGCATCGACTCTCATCTCGTGAAACGCGTATCCCGTGCCCAGCCAAATTTTGTCTCTGACGGGTGCCATGCGTCCTGCATTTCTTCCACCATCACTTTCGCCATCGCCATCCCCTTGACCGGAATCGTCACTCTCCCCCCCGGTTGGGCCAGCCGAGAAACACCTGGCACAAGCCTTCTCGACAAGCTGTGACGCAGGCAGCACCAGCGTCGACAGGTATACTCCTTCGGGCGAAACCAGCAGCGCTGTCGGGCTGGAGAGTAGCGACACGCACTGCCGTAGCGCGAGCTTGTCGCTGCAGGACTTGGAGAGGGTCTGCGGCGCGTCTGCGCGAGCCGGTTTGCGTCGTACCAGGCCGAGGAGGGAGAAGTAGCCTCTCCCGAGGAGGGGTGTTTCTCCTTGGGGTTGTTCTCCTGGTTGAGCGTGCTGGGTTGGCGTTGATGATGGCGTGGCGGAGCTGGAAACGGTGGGAGGAGACGGAGATTCTGCCGAGGAGGATGCTTTTGGGAGTTCCCACGGCGTGGCGTCCTCTTGGGAAGCCATTATTAGTTCCATGGAGGCGTCGCCGCCTGTGGGGGTTAGTACTGAGGAGCATTTGACCTTGTTGCCTCTTTAGAGAGGTAGAGGAGGGGGGGGGGGTGGGGGAGGGGGAGGGCATACATGGAGCCTCGGAGCAATACATGTGTAAAGTTAGTTCCTCACGCCAGGCAAACGGCTGATCGTGCCATGGTAATGAAGACGACGATGATGTGATCGGCATTTCAGCTTGACTCCGACGGCGGAGAAACTGCGACTCATATCCCGGGTCCTCGGCCAGCCGCCGGCATTCGTCGAGGAGGAACCGGTTGAAGGCGCGTATTACGAGCACCTCGGCATGCCAATCATGAACAGCGACGCCATTGGCTTGGGAGAGCTTAGAAGCTGGGAGGCATTTCATGCCGGTTCTGTTGTAGTATCAAGAAGTGTTGGCGACTGGCTCACTGATTCGCGTACACAAGTGGCTGGGCAAAGCTAGGAGGATAGACTTGAGTCACTCACGCCAGAGCAACGCATTGTAGAAATTTGGGCCCTGATTATGACACAGAGTGTCAGAATTCCCATGGAACAAGATATATCACGCCGCATTGCATTTGTGAATAGGTACCTCTGACCACGATGCCGCTCAGGGGCACCCACTCCCGCAGGCCATTGTCTCGGACCGCGGGTTTGCGCTTGGCTGGGAGCTTGCGGAACTGGTCCAGCACCGTCTGTGCTATGTCATCCGCTTCATTGGCCATGATATAGCCTCCTCCCTCAGTGCTGGTCTTGATTCTTGTCAAGGGAAAAAGAGGAAGGCGGTTGAGGGAGGACGAAGGCGGGGATATGTGAGAGATAGGGTTAGGGTTATCTATGACATTAACTTCAGTTCGTTGGAATTGTTGTCATGTCAAACCCGGGGGATGTTCATACTTGCCCAGAGATAATACTTCCTGATTGCCTTCTGGTTGCCCATGCTCCATTGTCTGTCAAGAAAGTCAACAGATCCCATTTCAACTCTGGCAATCCGATCGGTGGTTGAAATGTGGCTGGTGCTCCGGGGCGCCACACCACTTGCCGGCATAATCAGCACCGCCACATCCGTTCCGTAGCCCCACCAGTGTGGTGCAGCCTATCACATTGCAGCCCTATCCCACAAGTGCACCAAAGAATTTGGCCAAAATCGAGCCAGGGAACCAACCTCGAAACCTCCTCAGCGGAAACCAACCGACAACGACAATCGACAACCACCGCCAAAATGAGGACCTACGACGATTCCTTCTCCGGCCAGCGGATTTACCCCGGCAAGGTACGCTCTGAGCCTTTCTGCGACCCCGACCGACGACGAATTCCCCACCTCCGAGTTCCACGACCGACGTGACGACAACGCTGCCCAGTTGGACGACCGCCGATGAGGACCGGGGTGGGGGATTCGTCGACGGGAGTTACGGGCGGGAGCATGAGAATATCTACGACAATTCGAGAGCGAGAGGAGCCGATTCTGACCGTGTCTGCCATTATAGGGTAAGCTGTTCGTCCGCGGCGACAGCAAGTTCTTCCGCTTCCAGAACGGCAAGTCCGAGTCGCTCTTCCTTCAGCGCAAGAACCCCCGCCGCATTGCCTGGACCGTCCTCTACCGGAAACAACACCGCAAGGGCATTTCCGAGGTACGATTTTCCCGTTGTCATTCTCGCGTTGGTCTCTGGGATTGGGAGGAGGAAGAAGGACAAGAGGAGGAATAGATGAGAAGGATGGGAGATGATATCGGCCATGAGCGAAGGATGGACGGACTATCAATGATGAGAAAAGACCGAGGCGACCTGTCTGAACAGCCCTGCTGACTCCCCTCACAGGAAGTCGCCAAGAAGCGCACTCGCCGCACCGTCAAGTCCCAGCGCGCCATCGTCGGTGCTTCCCTCGAGGTGATCAAGGAGCGCCGCTCGATGCGCCCTGAGGCGCGGAACGCCGCCCGTCTCGCCGCCATCAAGGAGAGCAAGGAGAAGAAGAAGGCTGCCGAGGCGGCCAAGAAGGCCGAGAAGGCGAAGAACGCCGCCGCTGCTGCCAGGGGCCAGGCCCAGGGCCGCATCGTCGGCAAGCAGGGGGCGAAGGGTGCGCCGGTCAAGGTTGCCGCCAAGAGCCGTTAAGGTCGCGTGGGATGGACGATATCCTTTCTATGTGTCTTATCGGTTTTTACTTGGGCGGTTTGTGTGACACGGGCACGGGGGGGATATGAGCTAAAGGAATGCGTCGGGGATTCGCATGTTCTTCTTTCGGAGGCAGTCGGGACGCCCGAGGATTTCGCATGAGAGGAACACCATAGATGAAATGGGTTTTATCTTAGGGGTCTCAGCCTGTGGCCGGAAGGGAAAAATCGCTGGAGTCGGTCGGTCGGTAACTCGGTTTCTCCTTTTTCTTCGCCTGCTCGGGCTCTCTTTCTATGGTAGGGAGGGAGTTCTGCTCTCGAAAACAAGTGGACAAAGAACCAAAACACTTGTCTTTCTGAGGGAACCAGTTGTGCATGGATCTCCTGGGTGACACTGACACTGGGGCATGGCGGTCACGGGCGCATGGGTAGCTCACGGAAATGCGGACTTGTGTATCAATCTCTTAGAGCAACACGCCGGAGCATTGGGAGTTGCAAGGAGACAGCTGGACGACCTGACGTATGCCGTCTGTCTGGTGCATGGCACGGACCTGACTCCAGCGGTATTACGGCGACACAATTCCATGACCTCTTCCCCCCTGACTCTCCCTGGCCAATTGATGACTGCGAACATCCGCTGCCTGCACTTGACACGAGGATGAAAGGAACATATGCCTCTCATTTCTGATTAGATTGAATTAACAGACAGGCCGTGAAATGCCTCATTCAAAGCTTGGCCAGCACCCCATGAGCACCCGAGTTCTCGATGCTCCCACGCACTGTGTCGATACCGGCGTAGACGACCTTGCCATTGTCGATGACAATAGCGTACCGCCCCGTCCGGTCGTCGTTGGCCCAGCCGATGCGCCGGCTAAACTCGGCCTTGAGATCCGACATGAAGAGCTTTGCTAGGCGTTAGCATCCCATTCATTGACTGTATGCCCCCAAGGGGAGGGGGAAAGCCCATAAGAGAAGGGAGAGGAGGACGTACAATGGAGTCATCCTTGACACCGTTCGCTTTGCCCCAGGCAGACATGACGAAAGCGTCGTTGGACGCGATGAAGATGACCCTCGTAACGCCCTTGGCGCGCAGCGCGTCCAGGTTCGCCAGGTACGAAGTGATGTGCTTCTCCTGGCAAGTGGGCGTGAAGGCGCCGGGCACGGCGACGAGGACAGTCTTGCCGGTTTTGAACTCTGAATGAAGTGTTAGTGTTAGTATCGGGAAAATGAATTGCTAACATCATTGGGACTCAAGACTGGAGAGGAGATATGGTGGCATATATACGTACCCTTGCTGGCGTCGTACTTGGTGGGCAGCCCGCAGACGGTCAGATCGAGGGTGCCGGTGGGAGGGATGTAAGTGAAGGTGACGCCCTCGGGAAAGTCGGAGCCAGGAGTGAGGGTGGTCATATTGGTCGGTTGGGTTGTTTCGAGATGATGGGAATTTGTGAGATGGCGGAGTTTGGAGAGTCAAGTTTGAAGATGAGAGCTACAGGGTCGGGAATGTAGAAGTAGGTGGTGATGCCCTGGGGGACAAGCTGTGTGTTTATAGCGCGGGGTGTAGGTCTGTTCCGCGGAGGGGCTGGGTCGCCCAGTGATTCAGTGTGGATCCCGATCTTCCTCCACTTCCAACAGGAGTGTTTTACATCAAACACGTCTCGGTTCGCAACGGTTTGTTCAGCACAATATAGATGTGGAAGATCGCTTGATTGTCAAATTTCCAACTGTCCTTCATAAACTGGTACCCCATCCATGCCTGGTAAGGCCCGGAGTTAAAGCTCGGGGTTGAGTGTAAATGCTGTATTGCGCCATCTCTAGCCAGGATGAGTACACACACACACACAAAACAACAGCAATTGAGCCTCTTGTTGCATTCAACAAGTCAATTATTTGTGAGCTTGGCTTCCCGATTCGATGTACCATCGCATTTCGAATCTCACTCACCGTCGGCCTCCGAGCCCGGAGCGACCCCGGGGCTGTCCCCGCATCACCGCCGAAATCCCCCGGCCGGCTCCGGGCGTCAGCCCCAATCCGAGGCCCGTGGGTTGGACGGACCACATTCCGGGTCGCGCCCATTTCCTTTATCTTTGGGCCCGATCCTGCCAATCCGGCACACACTACCCTACCAATGCCTCTCACCGATGTCAACAGAGTCAACATCAACCCCGTCCTTGAACCATCTCTCGTGGTCCTCAATCTTGACATCGTTGCCGCTCATCTGGCGCTTCCTCATCAGCCCGTTCGGTGCAAACGTCCAGTCCTCGAGCCCGTATGTCCGCCACCACTGGCCGGTCTCGTCGTGCCATTCGTACCAAAACTGCACCGCGATCTGGCGGAGGATACCATGTCAATAAAAATTTGGTATGCCAACGTCAATTCGAGCTGGGCCTGACAGAACCTGCCTTGTTATCCGTAAACGCGAATAGTTCCTTTCGCAGGCGATACCCGTTCTCTTTGGCCCATTTCTGACGGAGAAACTGGACAATCTCGTCCCGGCCCTGCAGGAAGGTGTCGCGGTTCCGCCAGATCGAGTCAGGAGTATAGGCTTTTTTGACCAGCTCAGGGTCCCTGAAGCATGGTTAGAAACTCGACATAATACATCGAGGCCATATGAAGCTGGATTGAGTTATAAAACAAAAGTATTTACTTGGTGTTCCAGGCGTTCTGGGCTGCCTTGACCTTTTGCCGGGCCGTCTCTTCGGTGAAAGGGGGGAATGGAGGTCGTGATTCCTCTGCCATGGCGATTTCGTGCCGAGTGGAAGCTGCCCCTGACAACCTGGAACTGACGAAGACAAACAATGAATGCTCACTGCGAGGTTGTGGCTCAAGACGAGAGAGGAACGGGCTTCAAACTGCTCGTCATTGATCCCTTGTGGAGTTCAGATGCTTTATACACGTCGAATTGTTTAGTTTTTCTTATTTCATGACACACTCTAGCCTTCTCCATAATATATGACGCAGAACATGTACGCCCTTTCGCGGATGGCTTGACGTCTAGTTGGCTTATTAAGCACACCTTTGGCGGAGACGGAACGGATACGTCAGTCAGATGAGACGTAGGGTCAGCAGCCGTTTGAGTGCTTCTTACTGTCCGCATACGCATTGACTCAATTTGTATGATTGAGTCTAAAGCCTTATATGAAGCCAATACATCAACCTTCAATCAGACATACTTGTAAGTGGAGCTCTGAGCAGCCCGAGGCCACGGACCCGGAGGAGTCGAGGATGACGGGCAGCAGCCTTGTAGGTTCAAGAGGATTATTCGGCAGATTTTGTGATTGATATTTCTTCGTGCAATGCAACCGTGAAAAGGAACGTCAACTGTGGACTATCTTGTTCTTCCGGTTAGACTGAGGAGGTTCATGGTTAGTTGAATGTCTCTGCCGGGCGTGTTCCGGGTTCCTCGGCTTTGCTGCCCGTATGCTCGACCGGACCATCGCCGGCACATTGAACATCCAGAGATCCTAACGTTTTGTTGCCACTTGACGGATCAATGGAAGCAGAGAAAAAACACATCCTAGCAATCTCCCAAGATCGTAATCAAGCTGGTGATCTTTTTTTGGACTTTTGGATCTCCTGTTGTACAAAGTATGTCCGAGTATGCAGCGCTCATCTGACCAAGTGTGTAGCGCCGGCTTTTGTCAGCGGATGTCAAAGGCAAATCGCAGCCAGTGAGCCGATCGGGGCCGAAGGCTGAGCACAGTGGCAGGTCGGCGGCCGGACAGAAGCAAGTGGGTCACACGACTTGCAACCTCGGACCACGGCTGCTTATCGATATCAACAGGCCAGGCCTGTCACTGGCCTGTTCGTTGGTTGTGACAGGGCTGTCAATCCCCGAAGTGGCTCTGCGTTCTCCCGCTTCAGGAACCACAACTCCGGGATGAGTTCTACAATGTAAATCTGAGCATTCTTGCTTTTATAAGCTTCGACTTGCTCTCGGCTGGCCAAACGCCGAGTCTCCACCCCAATGGACATTTCTTTGAGACCTCCCTGAGCCATCGCCCCCCCAGCGAGCTCACTGCACCTGCTGCATCTTCCGTCCGGACAACGCCACCCCCAGACCCCCATACTCCATACCCCATGCCGAGCAACATCTCCCCGGCCGATCCTCCGCACCGGCCCGTGCTGGAGGAGTCCCGGTCTCACCGCACCGGCCGCCGGCCCTCCGACCTTGGTTTCTCCCGCCCATCCAACCTCAACGGCCAACCACGTCCCGTCGCCGACACCTCCGAAATTGATGAGGCCCTGAGCCATCCAGGCTCGGTGCGCATCAATGTCAAGGGTGCCTTCATCGTCGACGAAGACTCGGCAACGCCAACGACCCCCGACGAGCGGAGCAGCTCGCCAGGGCGGCACGAGTCCAAGGATATCCGTTTGCCGAACCATACTGCTATAGTCAGCCATATTGCAATTGATGTAGGTTTATTTCAGACCTTTTTCTGGAAGTTGAATGTTCCTCGGCCGATGATGTCATCGTACCGTTACCCGTTGCGGACCTGTGCGCTGACCTCATCTCGCAGATCGGCGGCACACTTGCCAAGCTTGTCTACTTCTCGCGCGAAGCACACTCGACAGAACCTGGCGGCCGTCTCAACTTCGTGACCTTTGAGACAGAGCGAATTGAAGAATGTATCGAGTTTATGCGTCGCCTCAAAGACAAGCACCTGGCACTCAATGGGTCACAGAACGGTTCCGGCTCGTCAACTCGGCGCAATGAGGATCTGTGCGTCATGGCCACTGGTGGTGGCGCCTACCGGTTCTACGACAAGATCCGCGATGCCCTGGGGGTCGACGTGATCAAGGAGGACGAAATGGAGTGCCTCATTATCGGCCTTGACTTTTTCATCACCGAAATTCCCCGTGAGGTCTTCACGTACTCCGAGACGGACCCGATGCAATTCGTCGAGCCCTCAGAAAACGTCTACCCCTACCTCCTCGTCAACATCGGCTCCGGCGTTTCCTTCCTCAAGGTGTCGGGACCACGGCAGTATGAGCGTGTTGGTGGAACCTCGCTGGGAGGTGGTACCCTATGGGGTTTGCTCACCCTGTTGACGGGCGCGCGGACGTATGACGAGATGTTGGAGCTGGCGTCTCACGGCGACAACACCAAGGTGGACATGCTGGTCGGCGACATCTACGGCACCGACTACAACAAGATTGGTCTCAAGAGCACAACCATCGCAAGCTCCTTTGGCAAAGTGTTCCGGACGATGCGCAAGGCCGAGCAGGAAGCCGAGGACACGGGTGGCCAGCGGCACAAGGACAAGCAATACGATCCCCTGGACCACTGCCGTCGCTCGTCGGGCCCGTCGGAGCACGGCAGCCCGACAACAAGCGAACCATCAACCCCCGGACCCGACTCCCCTAACCCCTACCACTACGACGAACCCCGGCCCTTCACCGCCGCCGACATCGCAGTCTCCCTTCTGTACGCCGTGTCCAATAACATCGGCCAGATCGCCTTCCTGCAATCCCAGATCCACAACCTCTCCCACATCTACTTTGGCGGCTCCTTTATCCGCGGCCACCCGCGCACCATGAACACCCTCAGCTACGCCATCAAGTTCTGGTCTAAGGGCACCAAGCAGGCGTATTTCCTCCGTCACGAGGGGTACCTCGGAGCGGTGGGCGCCTTCTTGAAGAGGCAGCCCAAGAACTGGGGCAGGAGGGGCAGTTTTGATGAGATGGCAGCGCGGGAGCTCAAGTTCTTGCGTGGCGGGAAGAGTCAGGAGGGGAAGGAAGGGGATGGTGGCGTTGCGTCGGAGGCAGCGGCACCGGCTGCGTCGGCGATTGAGGTGAACGAGAAGCCTTCGGAGAATGGGGCTAGAGCCGAGGAGTGATGTGCCTTGGTTTGGAATCGGGGGGCAATTGCTGGCCGGCTTCGCTTGGGGGGTTCGGCTACTACTGGGTGGCGTCGACATGGATTTTTTATCCGCTGGGATTCTGGTCCAGATGCTCTTCTGTCCCTTCTATTTGTTTCTTTCCTTTTGTGTCTGGAGAGAGGTTTTCTCACGAGGGCATGGCCTGTATACTTTTGATTTTTGATTTCTTGCCGTCTCATGTTGTCAGCGGAGCATTTGGGGGAAAGGCGGTGCCTCTGTTTTTTTTCGGTTCTTCTCTTTTCTTATGTAGCGGAGCGATGTCATGGATACCACAATCATCTTGCTGGACAACTTCCAAGTTAGATAGACTTTGGGAGCCGCAAAGCACCTATTTCCTTTTCCTCTGTCCTAGACCCAGTGTGACAGTGACAATGAAGATAGGGATGACTGAATGCATAACATCCAGGAACTTGGACGTATGTTGGCCGAAGATGCTGAGGAAGAACCAGAGTTTGGCATGGAATGGATAAAAAGGTACACTTCTTCTCGCTCATCAACGTAGTAGGTAGTTAGCCAACAAATGCTTCACTACCAAAGCGCCCAGCAACCCCACCCTGCCATCCGCCCCCATTCATTTCTTGCTTTGTCTTGCTTGCTTGCGAACCATTTGAGGTCTCTATGCATACGAAGCCAGGGACACCCGAATACAATGCAACATCAGGACAGACTAAAGAACCCGTATGCGCCAAACCCAAACCCTTCTTCATCAGCCAGCACCCATCTATTTCATCCAGTCTCCAGCCCAACCTCCAGGCCCCAGCTCCCAACCCGTCCCTGCGTCCAGACCTTGCTGCCTCCCTCATTCGACACCGACAATTTGCCGTTGTGTGCATGACTATACGGCACGAAACGACGGGTAAAAGACTGAATATTCGGCACAGTAGCCGCCGGTTTCCTGTCATGTCACGTCTCTATCCTATCTCTGTCGGACATTTCGAGTCTTGTCCGACCCTCCTCCGTCAAACTTAGCCTCCATGGCCTCATATTCAGTCAGGGGTTGGTTGCGGTTTGGCTGTTTATGACTTGACCGGCTCCTCCTTAGCAGCAGCCAGGCGTTTTTGCTGCTGGTGCCACAGGGCGATGCGGCCAACCTGGACGACGCCAACGCAGCCGAGGAAGAAGTTGACGGCAGCAAGGCTAGACGTTGGCCACTGTCAGTTATCCTTTTCCTGGGCAAGAATACTTTATGAAGGGGGCCGGGGACTCGGAACGTACAGCCAGTTCTTGGGCTTGATAATCAAGCACCACCGCGTCCAGATGAGACCGGTGCAAGTGAGGGCGATGTTCTGGGTGACGGAGAGCTTCTCAGCGGGGCGAGCAAAGTCGGAAATGCCTGCGATAACCAGCGCCCACTTCATGACGGGCGCCCAAAAGTGCACCGTCTTGAGGCCGATAGGGCTGTTCCACATGCGCTTGACCCACGGCTCGCTGGCCTCAGAGCCGGCGGCGGTGCTCTGAAAGCGCCGGCCCGCCGGCGGTTGCTGCATCTTGGGCCGGAAGAAGGTGCGGGCGCGGAAGGCCGGGCGGGCCGCGCGGAAGAAGGTGGATGGCGACATCACAGCTGGGTTGGTTTGGGTTGTTCTGGGAGAAGATGAGGTGAATTTTTTTTCAGTGGGTTTGCCGGTCGTTGCCCGAGGAATTTGGCAAGGCTGCGTCGGGATCGAGAGAGGCTGAAGTGCTCCGGTCGTCGGACGCCAAAGGAGGAGGGCACAAAGCCGCCAGAACTCAGGACGGAGGGACTGCGAATGGTTGAGTTAGTGGTTACTTCTGCCAACAGGATATGTAGTGCCGAGGACTCACAACGAGGTGGAACAGGGAGCCTTGTGCTGCGAGGGGATGGTGGCTCGAAATCTGTGAAGCTGCCAAGGATGACCAATTCAGCGCCGATGCTGGGTTCCAAGAGAATGACGCTTTTGACAGAAACGACGTGCAGGTGTGGGTCCCTTCTTTTTGATGGGGACGCGGGACTTTGGGGAGCTCCGGCCCGGTGGTCCGTGCTTTTGCGGAAGCAGGGTTAGGGTTGGACACAGCTTGCTCAGTTGTCAAGCCCCAGCCAAGCTCAAGCCCCAGCCAAGCTCAACGCCGCATTTCACCAGCCTCACTTCTGCGACCCGCTGTGGGACCAGCCCGTCTCGAATTCCCCTCGGTCCAACGCAACGACGTCGACGTCGACGACCCATTGACCACCACCTCTCTGCCGGCCGAGTCTGTCGACGAGCAGCCACCATGTCTGCCCGATATGCCTTCGCCAAGGGCTTGAAGGAGCTCCGGTTCCTCTTCTGCCAGACCGCCGAACACAGCGCCGCGACAAGGTCTGTCCACCACCACCACCACCACCACCACCACCACCACCACGAGCAATCCCCGTCAGCTCATACGTGCGGCGGCCCATAGCTTCTTTTGCTGACACTTTCCTTGAAATGAAAGGTCCTTCCTTACGCGCGCATACCCCATCATGAAGAAGAACAACCCGACGACACCCATCTTGATTCGTGAGGCCCACGGCACCCTCCCGAGGGTCTTCGCCCGTTATGGTCTGTACCATCCACCTCTATACGACACCTCGGCCTTTGCTACCGACATTGCTAACTTCCAGGACAGAGTTTGGCAAGGAGAAGAGCGAGTCATTAGAAGGCATGCTGCATCTGGTTTCTACCCGGCGACATTCTGGAAGGTAGAGGGCTGACTGTCAATCACAGGGCTTTCCGATACGCAGATTGAGGAGACGGTAACGAAGCTGGTCAAGGAGTAGAGACGACAGAGAATACAACGTTTGTTGGCGTCCTGTGACGGAGCGGCGTGTTCACAGGAGAAGAATCTGTACATATATGCCTTGACGACGCATTTTTGTGCACCCATCGAAAGCTGCATCTTCCCATCGGTCTGGACGGTCCCATGCCTTTGAGGAACTGGAATTCCCTGAAAGTCGCGTTTGAAGGAGCCAGCTTCTATTTCGTTGGCTCATTGGAGCTTCTGCTCCGCGTCCTGGCAGCAAACGGTCCGAAGGCAAGGGACCACAGAGGCCCCTTTTGCGAAATGTCGCCAATCGTCGAAAACCACAAGATTTAGCGCTCTCCAAAGCCTCGCGCTTACAAGATTTCATTGGTTTTCCAGATTGCCCGATGGCGGTGTCAGCCGACTGAAAACGGGTCTCCTGGGCCAAACAAAGACATCCTACCCAAAGCTTACACCCTAACCCTCACGCCACCGCCTCTGTTCTTCAAGGGGGCTCAAGTGAGCAGCAGGCTCCCCGCTCTAAAAACCTCCAAACCCCCATCAAAACTTCAAACTCCATACTTTTTGTACTTGATCGTTGCCGACGAGTGAGCCATGTCCAGAATCTTTCGCAGTCGTCGGTTTTCGCCGGCCAAACCCCAGGTGGATCCGTCCGGGTATTCATCCCTCCTCAGCCCCGCCTCCCCTCTAGCAGACCACAACCACAACTGTAAACAAACGCAAGACAACCTGACTCTTTCGCCAAACAACCTCGGCCAAGACGAAGAAGAGACCCCAGAAACGGGTTCCAATCCCTACAACACCCACAACAGCCGGCCTTGGAGAAGTCTGGCTGAGAGTCGGCCCTCTTCGGGCGACCGCCCGCCGCCACGGAAGCTCGTCAAGGACAGAGATAGCCACATGAACGGCGCCGGACGGCCCTTGTTCTCTGTCGAGTTGTCGTCGGGCGAGGAAGACGAGGAGTATGCTCAGGACAGCAGCAGCGATCCGGAGGGAGGGGGAATTGTTCGGCGGCAACTCAAGAGGCTTAAGCGGGGGCTGTCTCGGAGGGAGAAATGAGGGTTGTTTGACGACAAATAGGTCTATCACGCTGGAGGAGGATGTTGGAATCGTTGGTTGGGAAAGACAGTTGCTTGTTAGTGGTGGTTGGTCATACACCTGATGGTGGTGATGGAGTTTGTACACATTGTGGGTTTGGTATGGAAGGGGAGCAGGTGACTGAACGGTTGGACTCCAGCAGTCATGGTAAGGCAGTTCAGAGTATGTGATGGAGTAGATGGATCAATCGGATTCATTGCAAGATCACCGATTTCCGCCGCCGGTTGCTTGCCTTTCACCTGGGGAGGAGGTGCTGGTGAGCATTTTGCTGTTCGGACCAGAAGGCCACGTCACAAACCCCAACATTTAAGATTATCGTGATTCACTGATTTTATGAGACGGCTAAATGGAGGAGTTCCCAACACAGACTCCCGGCTACCTACTGAATCAATCTCCGGATCAGACTCGGAGTCCCCATAGTCCCGGCTCGGCTTTGACCGCCGAGATACCCGAAGTGGGCCCCACAGTCAGGCACTAAAACCCGGATCTGGACCGGAGGGAATTCGCGCCTCCCCAGTCCAGGAACTCGGTGATGTTGACTACTGGTTTACTCACTCAACTCTCATACTTACCTAGGCACCTTGCCTAGGGAACCTACGAGCTCTTGAAGCACTTACCATACCGACTTCGTCCTCACCGCCTGCATGTCAGCTTGGGCTCTCACTCTCCGGCCGCAAGCCCCGGGCCTACCGGGACCGGCAACACTCACCTGGTGTCTTGTCCTGGGCGCGGCGACCCTCAGCATATCAGCCGCGCTTCTCCTGAGCGACATCACTGCCAACAACGCTCCGAAGACCAAGACGAAGAACAATAAGAAAGGGACGCCAATCCCCTCCCCACTCACAACCCACCTCCCGCACCTCACACCCTCGGAAATCTCCCAGCTCCCCTACCCGCCCAACATCCTCCCCGGAGCGCGCACCGTTCCCACCCCGTATGGCCGCATCCACGTCTTCGAATTTGGCCCCGTCTCCGGGCCCAAAGTCCTTCTCCTACACGGCATCAGCACGCCATGCGTCTCCCTGGCTTCCCTGGCAGAGGCCTTGGTGGCGCGCGGCTGCCGGGTGATGCTGTTCGACTTGTTCGGGAGGGGGTATTCAGACGCGCCGACAGAGCTGGATTATGACCTGCGGTTGTACACGGCGCAGGTGCTGATGGTGCTGGCGTCGAGCGAGTTGGCGTGGACGGGGGATGACGGGTTTCATTTGGTTGGGTACTCGTTGGGAGGCGGGTTGGCGGTGGGGTTTGCGAGGTATTTTCCTCGGATGGTCAGGTCGGTGGTGGTGATCGCGGGCGGGGGGCTGGTGAGGAGGGAGCATGTCGGGTGGAGGAGCAGGGTGTTGTATGAGAGTGGGTGGGTGCCGGATAGGATTGTGCACTGGCTGGTGAAAAGTAGGCTTATGCCCAGGGACGGGGAGAAGAAGGGTGAGAGGACGGAGACGACGATGGCAGCTGAGGTGGTTGGGAACGGTGGCACACAAGATAAGGGGAAGTGGCACAAGAATGCCAGCGTGAGTGGCGGGGATGAGTTTGATAATGCGGTCCTCCTGGCAAGACGGCCCGAGTACACGGTATCATCGGTCATGGACTGGCAGATGAAGCATCACCCAGGGTTTATATCAGCGTTTGTGAGCAGCATCCGGCATGCTCCTATTTATGAGCAGATAGAGGACTGGCTCACGCTGGGTCAGCTCTTGGCTGAGAGGAGAGCGCAATTGGGCAGGGCACAGGCGGCACAGACGGTCCCGGGACTGAGGGGAGGGAAGATCCTCATGGTCCTGGGAGCCTCAGACCCGGTGGTGATTAAAGAGGAGCTGATCCATGATACCACAGCGGTGCTGGGTGAAGACGGCTTTGAGGCGGTGATTCTGGACGCTGGCCACGAGGTGGTCATGACGCGCGCTGTAGACATTGCCCATGTCATGCTTGCTTTCTGGCAACGAACACAGGGGAATGGTTCGATTACAAGTGGAAAAAATGAAATAGCACCTATTAATTAGGTGAACCATAGAAAAAAGAGAGAAGGGGAAAAATGATAAATGCACCAACATCGGCTTGATGAACTTCCAGGTTGATGACCTGGGAGCCCGGAAGGCGCTTCAACCAACAAGGGGCTTCCAGGCAATTGTCCTGGGTCAGCGTCCACGTTCCAGCGCGCCTTCCCCGCTAAAGAACCCGATTGGCCGCCGACGCAGAGCAACCTCAGCGATCTGCAAGGCTGAAGAAAAATCAACTGCATCTCCAACCTTGCAGACCCCAGCGTCCGACACACAACCTCAACCTCTCCTCGCCACCACGGCACTCGGTTTCCGCCGACAAGCGGGCCATGAAAATAATACAGGGCAACCATCTAGAATCCCCAACCACCCGGTGCTAATACACCTACCGCTACGAAAATGTCCGGCCCAAACCCTCCAACCGTCTCCCTCCCCGCGCCCATCTTCGCCAAACTCACCCCACACCCCTTCCTCCTGCGCACTCTACGACCAAGCGAACCCGGCGCGAAACCACTTCGCACCAACGGCCGCACGCCCGCCGAAACCCGCCCGCTGCGCGCAAACCCCTCCTCCCTCTCCCACACCCATGGCAGCGCCCTCGTCCGTGCCGGCGACACCACTGTCGTCTGCGGCGTGCGCGGCGAGCTGTTGCCGGTGGATCGGATCCCGCAGTTTCGACCCTTGCCGCCGAGATCGTCCACCACAACCACGACTACGAGCGGCGACGGCGATGACGTCGACGACCGGCCACCCATTCCCGACGCCGCGTCCAGCGCGGCGGTGATCGGTCGTGGGGAGCTCAAAGACTACGACCTGCTCGTGCCGAATATCGAGCTCGCGACCGGCTCCGCGCCTCAGTTCCTTCCTGGCGTGCCGCCAACCACGCTCGCGCAGACGCTCTCCACCAGGGTCTACTCGCTGCTGCACGCGACAAAGATGGTGGATGTGGAGGATTTGCGGGTGTGGTACAAACCTGGGAAAGGAGGAGGAGGAGAAGGTAATGGTGGTGGTGATGTAGAAATGACAGAGGAAAGTCAAGAAGGGGAGTTAGAAGAAGAACCGGAACGAGTGGTGGCGTATTGGGTTCTCTACATCGACTTGTTGTTTGTGTCGTTTGACGGGAACCCATTCGACGTCGCCTGGGCAGCCGTGGTGGCCGCTCTTCGGGACACGCAATTGCCCGTCGCCCGATGGGATCCAGACCGAGAAATCATAGTGTGCTCGGCGGTGGAGAAGCGGCGGCTTAACATCCGCGGTCTGCCAGTGGCGAGTACAGCGGCAGTGTTTCTGGAGAAGGAGCTCAGTGAGTCAGGTACGGATGCCGCCGACGGCAGGCATTGGCTGCTCATGGACCCGGACAGGTCGGAGGAGGCGCTCTGCCGAGAGGTGGTTACGGTGGTGGTGGACTGCAGTGGTGGGGAGACGCGGATCAAGGCTATTGAGAAACATGGCGGAACGGTCATCGGGCGGGAGTTGATGCGTGGGTTTGTGGGTGTGGCCGAGAAGAGGTGGAAGGAGGTCAAGGAGGCGTTGGGAGCTTGAGGCATGAGATTTGACTGGGCCATCACGAAGTTGGGGGCATCTACCCAAGGCGAAGCACCACAAAGTTGTAGGATAACAAGGTCCCGGTCTGAATAGCCTTTCAAGTTCAGCCATTGAAGGAGTGGCAGAAGCGCGACTGACGGGTTCGGACTCGGGTTACAATGACGTCTGTCCGGAGTAATGCTCTGACAGACCTTCTGACTCTTTAGCAAGTATGTCAAAGACACCTTCAGGGAACGGAGTCCTGGAGTGTTCTTTGGCATTGGAAAGGGCATTTGCCAAACATGCAAAACAATCAGGGTTCAAGAACAACACTGTAAGAGATGTCCCCAGGATGATAAGTATGTCCTATGATATCTATCCCAAGCCAGCCATGCATCAAATCAGGTATATAGAAGCATCTCCTGTCTGGAAGGCCATGCGATGGACAGCCCATCAAGGGTGTCGCATGCGGCGCACTTGTGGAGAAAAAATGTATCGAACCCTTCGAACCGCTTTTACACGTGAATTCCAAAGCGGTAGATACGGGAAGACAGATTTGATCTGTCGCTCAACGTCCAAGATCCTAATGAAAGGTCCCTAACCACTTGCAATGCCTTGGTGCGAAGCAGCAATTGCTTGGGTTGTTGAGCGAGGTTGTGTTTTTCAAGAGAAATTTCGACAAGCAGCTCAACGCCGAGGGAGATTTTTGAGGCCCTCGAGCAGATGGTCCGTGCACGACCCTGGATCCACACAAACCTGCCCCACCCAGGCTCCAGCGAACGCGACTTCAACTGCTCCCAAAATTTTGCGGCCTTTCACTTTTCAATTCTCTCCCTCAACTTTCAATCCCCTCTCAACACCTTCATTACGCATCGGTCTCCCGCGCTCACCGCAGGAGCCCCTCATTCTCCATGTAGAAATGGAGTCTCTGAGCGACATCCACTGGGATGTCGTCATCAGCGGCACTGGTCTGCAGCAATCATTGCTTGCCTTGTTAGTTTTCCCCCTCACCGACCGTCATCACGTTGCCCTTCTGACTGACTTAGCTCCTTTCCGCACTAAAGAGCCCTCTCCCGCTCCGGCAAGAAAATCCTTCACGTAGATTCCAACGACTTCTACGGAGGCGCCGAGGCGGCTCTTGGACTGGAGGATGCCGAATCTTGGGCCTCGAGGATTGAGGCCGGCAGCGATGATGGCCTGTTCAAGTCTGCATCTATCTCCCGGCCCGAGGGTTCTAGCGGCTTAAAGGCATCTCGCCTGTACTATTTGGCCCTTGCGCCCCAGGTGATCCATGCGCGCTCAGCTCTGCTGTCGCAGCTGGTCTCGTCCCGCGCCTACCGCCAGGTAGAGTTCCTGGCAGTTGGATCATTCTACATCTTCAAGCCCAACTCCGATTCAGCCCAGCAAGCCGAGCTCATCCGAATCCCTTCCACCCGTGAGGATGTCTTCTCTACGACGGCCATCTCAGCCAAGAGCAAGCGACTGCTCATGAAGTTTCTCAAATTTGTCCTGGATTACGAGAACTCGCCGCAGTTGGAGACCTGGCAACCCCATGCCGATGCGCCGCTTACCGACCTCTTGCGCCAAGAGTTCAAGATGGATGATGAGCTGCAGGCATACATAACCACTCTCACCCTCTCGCTGGATCCCAAGATCGCAACCAAGGACGGGCTGGCTGTTATCCGTCGCCATATCACGTCCATGGGTGTCTACGGCCCAGGCTTTGCCGCCCTTTACCCCAAGTGGGGTGGTCTTTCCGAGATCGCACAGGTCTCGTGCCGTGCCTGTGCTGTGGGCGGCGGCGTCTATATGCTAGGAACCGGTATCCGGAACATGGAAAACACTGAAGACGGCATCAAACTCGAGCTCACGAGCGGCGATGTCATCAGGACTCGCCAGCTCGTTCGCTCCAGCAATGCCGCCAGTGACAAGGCGGGCATTCGAAGGCTAGTTGCGGTAACGGGCTCGTCTTTTGAGTCGTTATTCGAACCCACCGTCGAAGGGGCGCCTAGGCCTGCTGTCGCCATCGTCGCCTTCTCGGCAGGCACTCTCGCAACCTCTGCTGGAGAGGTGTCAGAGTACCCGGTTTATCTGTCTGTTCACTCCAGCGATACCGGGGAATGTCCAGTTGGTCAAAGTAAGTTTGCTTCTTGTTTTTTTTTTTTTNTTTTTTTTTTTTTTTTTTAAGTTGCGGTTTTCCACCACCCTCGGAGCATATGATGATCTACAAACGAATACTTATCTACATTGTCTGAGCTACGGCTTTGACGTAACCATACCTCTGACAGTCTGACGCTCCTACCCTTCAAACACGCGTTCTTATTCCCCCGTTCGGCGTTGCACAGTCTGTGCTAACACAGAACAAAACAGGTGTTGTATACTTGACGACCACCTCTACACCCAATGCCCAAGCCTTGTTGAACCAGGCTTTGGATTCCTTCCTCGGCGCTGCGAGTCCCTCGAAGCCGGTGTCCATCCTGACGAAACTCGAGTATGAACAGGCCGTTGGTTCCAGTTGTTCTGGCTTGATCGTTGAAGGACCGGTGTTGACCTTCCCCGTCCCGTCTCCATCCCTGGCGTTCAGCGACACCATTCTGGCCCCTGTTCGTGATGCTTGGAAGCAGATCCTTGGTGACGAAGCTGTCGATGAGGAATATCTCGTCTTTGCTGACAGAGAGGGTGTTGCGGACGATGATGATGATGCTTATGATGCGTGATGTGAATGACGACAGTAGTTTTGAAGTCCGGCGCTATGCCGTTGGTACACACTAGGATAGCAATAATATGACGATCGTTTGATGAGCAAAAGGTTAGGTCGTTTGACTGCGACTGTATTTTCATTTCATTGTGAGACTCTTATGTCCACTTCCGTTGTATGCCCCCATTCATGACGCCTTGATCTCTGTCCCACTGACATCCTTGAATATTGCCTTGATGCAGAGACCCAATCCTCTCCTTCTTTCCCAGACCGACACCCTCCGAAATCAAGGTCCTTGAGACTTGAGAAAAGCAAACACTCCACAACCAAACTCCATCTTTGTGCCAAGCAATGTTCGAGTGTCGAGAAGCAACGGCTTCATGCAGGCCTTGTTTGCCACCCATCCGGATCCAGATTGCAAAAAGTCAATAAATGACCGCCGTACATCCATTGCCTCTCCAACGATGACACCCTCCTCCTCTTGCCATATCTATACCCATCTGGAAGGTCGCCCATTTCTGCTGTCCTTGTTCTGACGCTCCCGCTGTCTCCCGGGGCAGAGGATGTAAGTAGGGTACTAGGACGAGAGTGACAGTTCAAATTGAAGTTTGACCTAAACCTCCACGCCCAGACGGATCGTGCCGAAAGGCTTCATGGTACCCTGTCCGTCCTGCCTGACGCGCAGCACGTTCTTGGTCGCGAGCGAGAGGACGTGGTAAAACGCCTGCGCGACGACGGCGCGCGTCTGGTCCTCGGGCTCAAAGAGCGCGTCGAAGTTCACCCAGCGTAGCTGCTGGGCTTGTTCGCCAGCGCCGATATCGGTGCCGGAGGCGGATTGAGAAGTTTCCTGGTTTGGGAGGTTGTCGTAGCCCTTCTCCAGCGCAACGGTCGCCACGTAGTCGGCAAAGTTGTGGCCCTCGCGGTCGAGGGCGGCTCGCATCAGCTGCGAGGTGGACTGGGTGTCGCCGCCTAGGCCGGTGCCGGGGAGGAGGAAGGAGTCCTTACTGCCGATGCTGTCGTTGCCGGCATCTCCGGAACCGGGGAGCGGACCGAAACCGTCCGAACCAAGGAAGGGCTGGTTATCGCTGAATCGCTCGATCTCTGGGCCCGGGATGTTCAGGCTGCCGCGGCCGTGCAGCGGGCTCGCGCTGACGTGCCGACTCGGAGGCTTGCTGCCGGCGGCCTTGATGGAGGAGCTGGGGATCTGAGAGGATTGGCGGTTCCAGGGCACGTCGGAAGGGAGATCTGGCAAGGCGGATCCGGCGCGGCGGCCGACTTCGACGTCATCTTCATGCTCCGGAAGGTTGGGTTGCTGGGCGTGCTGAGCGGCCTCAGAGGCTTCGTCGTTGTTCAGGCGGCGGCGGACGCGGCGTTCAGCTTCCTCCTCTTCGAGTTCGAGGGCCTCGAGGGCAGTGCGGCGGCGCCCGCGCGAGGTTTCAACAGCCCGGTCAGCGGGAACCGTGATGAAGATTCCGAGTAGGCGGGCCTGCAGGCCATGACCGGCAAAGTCAGGTGCCAGAGGGTGAGGGAGGCCGGGAAGGCCAGTGGGAAGTCCGACGCCGGCAATGCCGCATCCGAAAACGAGGTTGAAAGCGTTCTTGCGCGCCTCGGTGATAGTGGTACCATGGCGAGGACGCGTCGCCTTCTCAGCATTGGCCAGGTAGTTGGTAGACCAGGACTTCACTTCATGCCTGGGAACCTTGGTATGTTCATCGGGTGCGAGGACGGCCCGGCGACGCTTGCGCTGAGCGCGCACAGGAGCCTGAACGGAGTTGTCTTCAACTGGATCGACCATTTGTTGTTCCTCGGGATTCTCGAGATGTTCGTCGTCATAGCCTGCCATGTGCTGGACATGGTCATTCGCGAAAGGCAGAGGTGGATCGGAGTGGAAAGCACCGGGAGGAAGGGCACCATGCATGAACACGTCGCCGTCTGCATCGAAGTTGATGGGTCCGTCGTCGTTGAAAGTATTGGCAATCTCAGGCTCCTCGAACTCTGGATGCTGTGGCAGCTGAGGTTCTTCCGCCGCAGGAATAACGTTTCCATCGGCATCGATCTCAATTCCCCAGTCGTCGAATGCCTGTAACTCCCTCTCATCATCTCCCTCGAGCTGGAGGAAATCGTTGTCGTCCTTGGGGGGAGTCATGGCGCCAGTTCCGAAAGCGTCTCCGAAATTTGAGTCTCTTCCGCCGAACGGCGACTGCGACAGGTCGAAGGCTCCGATGATTGATCGATTGGAACTTGTGACGGACTGGTCCGGCTGCAGAGGAGAGAGCTGGGAGGAAGTCTTGCGGGAGGACTGGCTGAAATGTGCTGGGACCACGAAGTTACCATCGTCGTCAAAGTGGAATGTAGGAAGATTTGGGTTGAGGTCAAACGCTGGGTCGTCTTCAAGCATGATGTCCTGGCGCCTGATTTCGTCAACCACCGATTCTTGACAACAAAGGCATGGGAATTAGGAATCAGGATCGAGAAGCAACTTACTTTGCCTTGCCTGCCTGGGGATCGAGAGCGTTGTCACTGCCACCCAAGGCACTGTAGAAGGCTCGCATGTGAGCTTGAACCTTCTCAGCGTCGATAAGTACGTAGTGACACTGCTGCGAGTAGACTCTCGAGAGGCCGTACAGCAGGCTCCCCTGCAGCCGGAGGGCAATGGGTGCCCCGGGCTGCAAGATGGTCTCGCACGCTTTTTGAACATTGACTTCCTGGATTGCCTTTCTTGAGATTTTCTTGGTGGACGATCTGAGACCGATGGTCGAGACGAGCCTAAACGGAGGTGTGTCAGTGGCGTGCTGAAGGATTGTCTTTCACAACACAAAGTGTGTCCCACCAGACGGTAGCCACGCCATAGGCCTGGCTGGTGAGAACTGGACACCAGTGTCAGTACTGCTCTTCAACTCTTGCGTGGAGCTGGCTCACTCACTTTCGTGACTGTAAAACATGGCGGATATGAGGGGAGAGTGCCCAACCCTGCGGATAAATGTGGGTGTATCTGTCTCGAAGGAATAGGGGTAAGATTGGGATGAGAAGAGTGAGTTGGAAATGAGAAGACGAAGAATAAGGGGAGTGAGGATGAGTGCGTTGTGGTCTCTGGGGTGAAAGTGGTAAAGTTGGTGGGTTGTCGAAAGTTGGATGTGGTTTGGATGGAAAAGTCGGTCGGTGGCGGGGTTGTCGACGGTCAGTCGGGTCCTTACACAAAGTGGGAAGAAAAGAAGAGGGAAGAAGAGTGAGGTTGAGAAAACATTTGGCCGGTCTTTGACACGAGTGGTCGGGAGAAGGTCGGGAGAAGGTCGGGAGGTTTGGACTTCTTAGGCTACAATGCGCAAATCAGGAAGGTACGATCCGAGGACTTGCACTACAGATGAATCCAAACAACAATAGCAACAATTGGGAGCAAGCCCCTGAACTGAACTCTCAATAGGGGAACGAGATCACCCTGTGGCACGATAGAGAAGCGGATGGGATGGCTTTCGAGGAAGCGCCCGGAGGCTATGCTGCAACTTGACCTAATTTCAATTGTATGATAGGTACCTCACAAGATACCAAGTCCTGCTTCCTGTTCATCGACTCAATTTAGTTGCTTCGTACAATCCATAGGTTCCACGCGACCTTAGGGTCAAGTCGTCTCTGAATAAACGCAACAGGAACGTCCGGCCATTCTTCTATCCGGGGCTTGCATCCAGTCCACTTCCCAACTTTGACTATCCTGCACACGCAAAACCCCAAGCTGTTGTAGCGCATATGGGTAATGTAGAAAACCAATGCCTAACCTAGCTGGGCTACGAATCCTGGAAGTTATTGACTCACAGCTTGCTCCCTTGTCCACCGTCTCAGGGGAAGTAAACACTCCAAGTTGACTTATCATACAGTACTGACCGTTTCATTGGCAACTTCAACCAATGAGCCCACGCTGCGTAAGAAAAGACAACCATGGACAAATACGGTACCTACACAGTGTTCCGCGACCCTGAGCTCAACAAAGTGTACTCGGCATCTTTTGACCAGATGACGTGATGCTTGTCGTTGAAGAGACACCGGGGCTCGGAGACAACAGAGCCAAACACCGGGGGGCAATGGCGGGGTGGCGGGGTCACAGACAGGGGTGATCAGCCAATCATCTCTCGAGCGCAATCTTCAAGATGCCCCGCCATTAACGTCACACACAGACCCCACCACGACCAGAACGGCCTGCCCTGCATGAACTTTAACGTCAGGCACTGGGAAGAACATGCCCTCACGGACCTAATTTCGGGCTCAGGAAGACCCAATTGTCACGCCGCCAGACCCATGTGAGATCTCGAGTATCTGTTGTTGTTCAATTGCCTGCCGCACGATTCAGTCACGCTGCTGCTGCGGTTGAGTCCCAGTTAACCATCTGACTTAACTCGGACGCTCCAATCTCGCCTCATGTCTTCAGGAAGAACCATCTGAACCCGGAATATCTTGAACTCAGCTATGGCCGAGACAGAGCTTCCATCGGCCTTCCCGGCCGACGTCCGCGCCACCATCACCGCTCATGCTGCCGATGGCATCCCCTTCCGTGCCCGCGCCGGCTACACCCACCGCACTTGGGCGCGCACCTTCAGCTCCCTCCCCGAGCTCCTCATCCAGCCCGAGTCGCTGCCCGAGATCGAGAAGGCCGTGACCCTGGCCCGTCGCTGTCGCCGCCGTCTTGTGACTGTCGGGTCAGGGCACTCGCCCTCCGACCTGACCTGTACCTCGTCATGGATGCTCAACTTAGACAGGTTCGCCAAGGTTCTCTCCGTAGACCCGGAAACCGGTCTATGCACCGTTGAGGCCGGTATTCGCCTGTACCAGCTGAGCGCTGCCTTGGACACCGCCGGTCTGGCCATGCCCAGTCTCGGCAGCATCAACGAGCAGAGCATCGCTGGTGCCATCTCGACTGGCACCCATGGCAGCAGTCTGCAGCACGGCCTCGTTAGTGAGTCCATTGTCTCAATAAAAATCACCCTCGCCGACGGCAAAACATACACCTGCTCTGCCGATGAGCGGCCCGACCTGTTCCGCGCCGCTCTCCTATCCCTCGGCGCCCTTGGCATCATCGCCGAGGTCACTCTGCGCGCCGTCCCCGCCTTCTCCCTAGCCTGGTCCCAGACTATCGATTCTGATGCCCGCCTCCTGACTACCTGGGACGGCCCTCTCTGGAAACAATCCGAGTTTGTCCGCGTCTGGTGGTTCCCCTACATGCGCCGTGCCGTGGTGTGGACGTCCGACAAGGTCCCCCGTTCCCAGATCCTCGCCGGTCACGCACACCACTCCTCCCCTCGCCGGCCCGCCTTCCTCGACACCCGACTCGGCTACATCATCTACCACAACCTCCTCGCCCTCGCCCGCTACATCCCGCGCATCACCCCGTGGATCGAATGGCTCATCTTCGGCATCAACTACGGCTTCCGCAACGGCGAATCCACCCGCGTCAGCGGCTGCGCCGAATCCCACCAGGCCTTCCTCCTCAACTGCCTCTACAGCCAGTTCGTCAACGAATGGGCCATCCCGCTCCACCGTGGCCCGGAAGCCCTCACGCGCCTCGCCGCCTGGCTGCACCGCCTCAAGCCCGGCGACCCGGGCTACGTCGACCACCGCATCCCCTTCAGCGCCGAGGGGTTGTGGGTGCACTCCCCCGTCGAGGTGCGGGTGAGCAACGCCACGGTGCACACCAGTGCCGAGAAAGGCAACAGGCCATTCCTCGACCCGACCCCGCGCGACGGGCCCGCACTGTATCTCAACGCGACCATGTACCGGCCGTACTACAAAGACCCCTCGCGCGAGGCGACGGAGCGGTACTATCAGGCATTTGAGTGGCTCATGCGGGATCTAGGCGGGAAGCCGCACTGGGCCAAGGCGTTTGAGGTGAAGCCCGAGGAATTTGAGGCGTGGTATGGGGAGGATTGGAGGGCTTTCAAGCGTGTGAGGGAGGAGGCGGATCCCGAGGGGTTGTTTGTTGGGCCGTGGCATCGGAGGTTCCTCCTTGGCGAGGGGGAGAAGGAGACGGAGAGGTTGCCGTTGGAGGAGATTGGGTTTGTGAAGGAGAAGGCGAGCGGTGGGGGATTTCTTGTCCGTGGACAGCAGATTGTGGTCGAGCCGGCGTAGGTGTGGGAGTGGTGAGATAAGCAGAGACGGTGAAGACTGGCGCCGACTGAACTTACAAAACGGTGTTTGGGCAGTGGCTTGTTGTGGACAAAGCTCATGTTCGGACTTGAGGTTTTGCTGGTTACAGATGCATCCATTTCTTCAATGAACTCAAAGCAAATGCTTAAAATTGAAATGTTACAATTGCCAAATTTGAATGCGATGTTGTGTACTGAATGCAGCCGTTGAAGGAAATGCAACCATCCGATCTAGTGACATATATGAGTTCTGCCTCCAAAGTGTTGGTCATGCATCCAACTTCAACTTCTCCAGCAGGCGGTCGATCTTGTTCATCAAAACAAGATAATTCACCGCATCCGACTTGAATTCATCCTCCACAATCTGCCCATCGAGGGTCCTAAACCCAACCTCACCCTCGCCCTTGCCGGTAGTCCCATTCTCCGCCGCCGCCGCCACAGCAGCAGGAGCTGCACCACCCCCACTCCCCTCTTCCCCTCCTGCAGCTTCTCCGGGGCGCAACAAATCGTTGATTCCACTCCCTTCAAACCGATACTTGAACCTCTCGCCGAGGAAGTAGCGTATATCGTCGAGCAGCTCGATTGTGTCGGTCTCGTGGCGCTCCTTGAGGCGCGACGCGCTTTCTAGAATCAGCTCGGCGAACTCGTCCTCGTCAATGTAGTCCTCGAGCCGGCTGGCGAGGTACCGAGCCGCGAACTCTTCGAGGCGCTGCACCTTGAGGTCCCAGGCTGCGTGGATCACGTCGTAGACGTTGATTGGTTCGACTTCGGGTTCTTCGTCTTCGTCTTCATCTTGTGACGTTTCCGTCAGGGGTGGTGGTGATGATGAGGATGAAGGCATTGATGACGATGATGATGTTGATGCTGATTCAGACGATGATGGTGATGGAACATGCTTCTTCTTCTTCCTCCCAGTGTGCGGTGTACGGCGGGTGCGATCGACGAGAGCGTTGTTGGTACCACTGCCCAATGTCGAGATGGCCACGGCGGCTTTTGTCTTGAGCTTGTCAAGCAACAGCATGTCAGCCGTGTAGAGCACATCGAGAGCGTGCTCGAGGGGGCAATCTGCCTTCTCTGTGTAGAGAAAGCGAAGCACCAGCTGCAGCACTGGAGGGGTACAATCCATTTTGATGATGTGCAGGTGCTCGGAGTTGTGCGACTCGAGGAAGTCAGATGAGAACATGGTCTCAAAATATGGGCTGCGGATCAGGAAGAGCTTGTGAGCGGGGAACAATACACTGCGCCCGCCACCGTTGCGGCCGGGGTTGCCGTTTGGTTGGGTCGACGCAGGGGTGTCATCTTCTTCCTCGTCGGCCCTGAGAAGGACATCGGCAAAGAAGGGGTTGTGGCGCGGCCATTTCACCTCGGAAACCTTGTCCGTCTCAACACAGATCCGCTGATCGAGCACTGTTTCCTGGAAGAAGGCTTCAACTTCTCGTTGAGCACGCTGGACTTCCTCCTGCTGACGCTGGCGGGCCAGTTTGCGGTCATGGATTGAGTGTGCGGCCTCCCACAATCGATCCAGCTCAAACTGGTTGCTCAGCTCTTCGATTCCCCGGAAGAGATCCTCCTCGGTCATGGAAATGCCCGGTCGCAAAAGGTCGCGAGCCAGATCGCCAAGATACAGGTAACGTAGCACGATGCGGAAGGACTCAAAGGGAATGTCGGGTGAGAGGTTCCACGCTGCCGTCTCCGGGGCGGCTGCAAGCTTCCGCCTGAAATATGGCGACCGGGCTGATAGCAGGAACTTGTGCACGTGGAAATCCTCAGCCAGGGCGGACATGGTGAAGTCCGAAGTGGGCGGTTGGTCGCGGACCAGGAGGGAGTTGATGTGAGAAGACCATGGCTGCAAGGGATCCTCGACCTTGGTGTAGTCGTACGACAACAAGAGGTTCCGGATCTTGTCGTTCAGGGCGTTATAGACGGCACGCTCCCGTTCATATGAGTCGGGATCAGCCAACGCCCCTGAGTCAAGGAGAAGCTGCACCAGTTCAAAATGGCCGCATAAACTTGCCTGTCGTTGTGTCAATCTCTCTGTCTTCGGAGTTTGGCTGCCAGAGATTCAACTACTCACCACAATAAGCGGGGTATAATCGAAGCGGTCTCTGGCGTTGATGTTGACTCCAGCCGAGATCAGTTCCTGGCAACGGGCAAGGTCACCGCGGCGACATGCTTCCAAGAACTCGGTGAACTCAGGAGATGTGTCCAGGGGGTTTTCGTTCCGAAGTGCCACAGTACGGACATGTTGGTTCTCGTCGTTGGGCTTGGACCGCGTGGAACGAGAGCGTGAAGAAACCATGTTTGATTGTTGACAAAAAACAGCAAGAATATTAAAACGGGTAAGCAAGAACACGTAGAAACGGGAACTGCAACACAGATGCTCCAAAACCGAAATATAAGAGTGACAGGTCTATATATTGATGCTGGATGAGATGTCGTCTTGAACAGGAGAAGTGGCGTTGAGTGAGGACAGAGACTAGATGCACAGTGCCAATCGTCGTCCTCACGGCGCTGTCGTTCGGTTTCGGCTGGCGTCATCTGTCCTCACTCTCGACGCAATGCCTGCCAGCCGCCCATGCCAGTGTGGGGCAGCTCCGAAGCTCGGACCAGTTTTTGGGTCTCCAGAAACGGAACATGCCGCTCCTAAGAATTCCATTCCGGGGATCTGGATGTGGGGCGGCTTGTCCGAATCGGGTCGGTTGCCTAGGCAGCGAGCGGTTTGTTGACGGACGAACCGGATTCTGCCATGCAAGCAAGGAGAACATTCGATCTCGAAACAGGACATGCAACAGACACACTCACCTGCAACCTGCACGCCGCCCTTCTTTTTGTCAATCCTCCCTTTCTTAACTCCTCCCGCTCGATTTGCAATTTTCAAACACCCAGGCGGTTTATGTCCTGATTACTACTAACCTGAGCAGCAGCACTCTCCTACAAACATCGCCAGCCTCACCGACTCTCTCTCCTTGGGATCTTTCCGAAGTTGGCCCTAACTCACGTTATTGCTTATGGAGCTTGCCGTTTCCTATTGATCCCCTATCCCTCTAATCCTGCTTCGACATCACCATCACCATGTCAGAAAGCGACAAGTACGAAGTGCTAGAAAAGATCGGTATGCAATTATCGCCCAGAACCATCGTGTCCGAGTCGTCAATGGCCCGCCGGCTGACCAGGTGCTGACCATCTTCCCAGGCCATGGCTCCTTTGGCGTCATCCGCAAAGTCCGCCGCAAGGCCGACGGCATGATTCTCTGCCGGAAGGAAATCAGCTACCTCAAAATGTCCCAGAAAGAGCGCGAACAGCTCCATGCCGAATTCCAGATTCTGTCCACCCTCCGGCATCCCAATATCGTCGGGTACTATCACCGCGAACATCTGAAGGCCACCCAGGACCTCCACCTGTACATGGAGTATTGTGGCAATGGAGATCTGGGACGCGTCATCCGGAACCTGCAGGAGAAGAACCAGTACGCCGAAGAGTCGTTTGTCTGGAGCATCTTTGCCCAACTCGTTACCGCCCTGTATCGATGCCACTACGGAGTCGACCCCCCGGAGGTTGGTAACTCGGTGCTGGGACATGGGTCTACCGCGAAGCCGAAGCCCCCTCCGGGTGGCATGACTATCCTGCACCGCGACCTGAAGCCTGAGAACGGTAAGCGATTTGTCGTCGGGTTTGTCTTTTCATTGACCGGCTAACAAACCGCTGTAGTGTTTCTCGGCGAGGACAATTCGGTCAAGCTCGGCGACTTCGGCCTCTCCAAGGTCATGCAATCTCATGACTTCGCCTCGACATACGTCGGCACTCCCTTCTACATGTCACCCGAGATTTGCGCTGCGGAGAAGTACACCCTCAAGTCGGACATCTGGTCATTGGGCTGCATCATCTACGAACTCTGCACGCGCGAGCCGCCTTTCAACGCCAAGTCCCATTATCAACTCGTTCAGAAGATCAAGGAGGGCAAGATCGCGCCGCTTCCCCCGATTTATTCGGCGGAACTCTTTGCTATCATCAAGGACTGTCTTCGCGTCAATCCGGACAAGCGGCCCGACACCGCCATGCTTCTTAACCTCCCTGTCGTGCGCTTGATGCGCAAGGAGAGGGAAATCCAAGACTTCAACAAGTCTCTCAAGAAGAAGGAGGAGGCGCTCAACAAAAAGATGCGCGAGCTGGAGCAGAAAGCCGCGGCCCTCGAGGCTGAGCGGCAAGCAATGCGCCAGGAGATCGATGCGCAGCTGCGCAGGGAGTGGGAGGTCAAGGCCCGCCTGGAGATCGACCGTCTCGTTGCGTTAGAAATCGAGCAGTTACGGAAGAAGTTCGAACAGGAGGTGCAGCTGAGGGTAGAGGCAGAACTTCAGCGCCGGCGCGAGGAGGAGGAGGCATCACGCATCGAGCTATCCTCTTCGGCCACGACCAGCAAGTCCGACTTCCCTAACTCGTCTGTCGGCGAGCTGACATCTGTGACCGACATGACGGAACTTTCTGTCGACTCACCCGACGCCTCGATGCACCCGCTCAAAAAGAGCGCCCGCACTCCTTTCCACCGCGCGCAGACCATGTTTGCCGTGATGCCGGCCGGCACACCCATGGACGTCGAGATGGCGTCTCCATCTCCCATGACCATCCAGTCCCTGTCGCTATCACCACGCCGCAACCCCACGGCGAAGCCTCCCGTCTTCCACCAGGGCAATATTTTCGCTGGCAATGGTAATCAGGAGGCTCGCTGCTGGGATCCTGAGAAGGACTTCGAGCTGGATAGCGACGATGACGACATCCCCGCCGGCTGCCCGTCTCCGACTCGCATGATCAAGTCATCGCGCAAGAATCCCTTCCTCGCCAAGGGCCGGCCTCAGCTCCACGCCCAAAAGTCCATGCCGGTCACCCACCGCCTGCAATCTAAGCAATCGCAGGCTCTGCAGCAGCAAGGCAAGACGATCGGCGTGGCCGCTTCCACGCCCGACCTGCAGGGCGCGGCCCTCCGGAACAAGCCCAGCACCGCTACCCTTGGAGAGCGCAGCAACAGCCCGACCCGACGGATGATCACCAAGATGCCATCAACGGTCAACTTGAAGAGCAACGGTGACGCCGCCTCTGCCCAACAGCCGTCGCTGAGCCGGAAGCCGTCCAAGAAGGACTCCAACGATACCCCGCAACATGACTCCTCTCAGCAATCATCGGCCCCTTCATCAGCAACCGCCGCGAAGCTGGGAAAGAACAACATCCGCGGCCGTACCCTCGTCGAGCTGCAACAGGAACGTGCCGCCAACATTAACAACATCAATGGCGGTCGTCCGCTCAGCGCCGTCTACATGAGCGACCTGCCCTCGCACATGCACCACCAGATCGCTGCCGGCAACACTAGTCCCGTGCGCGCGTTCCGGGAACATGCGGCAGCGGCCAACAGGGGGTATATTTCGAGCGCCGGGGACGTGGCGGTTTGGGACCCGGAGAAGGACGACATGCCGAGCCCCTTCTTGGTGAAGAAGAAGCAGGTAGGCGGCGGTATGGGGTTGGTTGGTGGACTCAGGGGGGTGGAGAGGAGCGCTTAGTAGGCGTTTGGCTGAGAAAATCTGCAAAACGACGGAAACCAATACCTTCTCTATCTCCCTGTTTCCCTGGGAAATTTGGGCAGGGGGAGGCGACGACACACACAACACTTGTTATGACTACGACTCTGACTCGATACCCATTCGGATGCATTGTTTGGGGCGCCATTCGTTTTTCTGGATTACACCACTTTTCCTTTGTCGAGGGTTTTTGTTTTTTTTCAACATCTTGTTCGGTGTATGGGGCTTCTGGTTCTGGTTTGCGTTTCCTTTTCGATCAACATTGTTGGCCAGCGCAGCAGACGGGGAGGGTCAGTCGACCGAGGCCACGCATGAGGTGATGGGCTCCGGCGAGGAAACACCTTTGTCATCGTCGACAACACCTTCTCATCGGCTTACCATCCATAAGCCCTACCAGCATCGACACTCGACACTCAGGGACGTCGGTTTCTCATCCTCATCCTCACCTCGGCCAACAACAAACAACAACTCCCCACTTCTTTCTTTTCTCTGTCGAAAACACCACCCGAGAGAAAGCGAGATGCAAAGAGAGAAGAGGTTTTTTTTCCATTCCTTTGTCTATGACCACATACAGAATTGGGCGGGGGGAGTGGTTGGAAAGATGGATAACAGGTCAGGCAGGGAGGACCTGAGGAGTCGAGGCGTTTTCTTTGGCGGGGTGATGGGGAAAAACTACCTTCTTTATTGATGATCTCTTCTGTCTTTGGTGGGCGGAATTGATGATGGATGATGAATCGGGTGGTTGTTGTTGCTTTTTACTTGTTGGTTTTTTTGTTTTCTTTTTCTTCTTTTCTTTCACTGTGGGTTTTCTCCTGGTGGGTTTGCATTCTAGCATAGGTATTGTCAGGGTTTGTTCTTCCACCTCTTTCCGACCTCTCTCATACGGTGTATCCACGCAGGTATGGTGTTCTCGGTGTGTCACCTTTTTTCTTCTGATGCGTCCATGCCCACTTGCCCACACTTTGGCCGGTTGTCTTCTCTGTTGGTCATGCGGGGAGGCTCGACTTGCTTTTCTGGCATCCACAAACTGCTGTGTAGGAACTGTAGCAAGTATCCCTAATTGTTCTGCTTTCTCGAATGCTTTGTGATCGATCCGTTGCCTCCTCTGCATCAATGGTTTGGTGGTGAGTCTTTCAACTCGGATAATCCCGAGTTAAAATAACTGCTGCATGACGACACTGGCAAGGTTGGATTTATTGGATTTATGCCTTGCTGTCACGCATCCCGGAGCCATGGTATCGAGCAGCGCCATGCCTCTCGGAGAATGTACACTTAGTCTGGACATGGCCAACAACAGTCCGCAACCCGAACATCCCTACCAAGGACATACAGACTTCACCAGAACTCCCCCACCTCCCCCCCATTACTGTGTTCATCCCACGAAAGAAGAAAGGTCGTCGGTTTCCAGTGCCACCCTACAACCATATTGTGAAGTCGGATCTCTTGGGCCCCACCGAGACTTGAGGGTTTTGAAGTATTGTAAGTACCTGATGTAAAGTCTATGCCATCCCACCCACAAGTGTATTGAAATCCAAGGATGACACGACGGGGCAGAACACATCCCATAACCTCAAATGTGCATCTGGAGTGGCCCACCCGCCCAATGGCAGCAGCTTGAGGGTCACAAACTACGTATGTACGTATTTCTCACCTATCAGAATTCAGTGTGGACAAGAAGGACAACGCCGGTGGAGGAGGTAAATACGTAGGTGGTTGTGCCAATCTCCTCCATGGCATAACCAGGTCCCTCTTGCAGACGCCCACTTCTGCAAGTTGGCGGGTCATTACTGCGCCTACTGTAGTGGTGGTGCTGCTCCTGCTCCATCCGTCCACACACAGGTGATGATGATCATGATGATGATGGTGTTGGCTGCGTGATTGGGGGACCCCAACTTCCTTCTCCTCCCTCCATCTCCCAAGCAACCAACCAACAAATATTTCGTCCACGAATCCCAGCCAGTCGGCTGGCTGTCCACCAGGAATCCGATAGGCTGGGCCGAACCTGGAAGCGAGAGGGGGGGGAGGGGGCCAAGATGCTGATCCGCAACGACCCAAGCAGGGAGAGGGCGGAAGAAGGGGAGGGGAGGGGGGAGCGCTAGAGACAAACCTCCATGCGGGGGGAGGGAAGACCTGGAAGGGAGGCAGGATGCTTGGGCATGGTGTGGCCGACCCGCCAGGGCGGGAGAAGAGGGGAGGGGGAGGATTTGACAGCGGCAACCGGCCGGCAACCGGCGCCAGCGCGGAGGTAGTTCCGCGCTTCGCATTCTGTCCCGACGCTTTCTCTCTCCCTCTCTCTCTCTCTCTCTCACACACACACACACACACCTGTTGCTTCCAGACCAGCAGGGTAAGGTTCGGTGAGTGGTCGAGTTGTGACCAGTCAGTCAGCCAGCCAACGACCGGTCAAGGTTGACGAGAAGGGATGGTCCACTGCATCTGCATCTGACAGCTGACTTCCGTTCACCTGGCATGGTTCCTCTGTGCTGTACTGCAAGGACTGTGATGGCTGCCATGTGCTGAAGGCTGCACGTTAACCGACCCGCCTTTTGTTCCGTTCTCTTCCAACATTGGACTCTACCCTCCCAGTCCGCATGCTTGGGTTTCCTTATCCGAACCCTCGCAGCCGGCTGGCTGTCAGGATCAAGAGAACGTTCTGTCGATCTGCCGCGTGGCCTAGAGAGGCGTTCCATGTGTTATTGTATTGGCAAACTTGGTGGATGTCTGACAGGGTTACACATTCTCAGCGTCAGTTATACTCGGGAACATCATTACCTATTCACAAGTGGACTCCTTTTCCCAGGCTCTGGTGAGTCTTCACTGGTAGGTAGTTTGGGTTTTTGTGCCGGTGTATCTAAAATTCTTGTCAATGGCTCGCAGGTATAGCCGTAGAGCGTATGATATCCGACTTGCTCGTCCAGTCTCTAGAGAAACATAGGCCTCGTAGAGTCCTCAAGGGCGAAAGGGTGAAAGTCCGGTAATGGCCATGGAAGCACACCCAAGAATGGCATAGAGTCCGCGCCATGCAGCACCTGAGACGGAGAAGCAACCGCTTCAACCCTTGAGACGCAGCTTTTGAGCAGATTACCATGGCCCTCGTCCGCGAAACCACACCAGCAAGGGGCCCAGCGATATGTCGGATCGGGATCAAAAGTCCATTGTGAAGAGTAAACACAGTATGGTATGCCTTGGAGCCGGTCCCGGAACCGGGCTGCAGGGCAGGGCAGGGCAAGGCAAGGCAGGACCAGTTACACTAGTTATGACGCGGACCAAATCGGCGATCCGGATCCAACCTGTCAATCGCCTCGATCCGTGGCTGCATGCCGTCAGCCTTGGATATAGTTGGATAGCTTTGGTGTGCTGCAACCCCCCAGACCCGATCTTGGGGTTCATCCTACCTACTTGAGTTCCTGACTATTGGCCTAGCGTCTTATTCTTTGCTGCCGGTGTATTAGTAGTGTGTCGGGGTGGATGGAACGGCGATGACATGTTCATCTGGGGGCACTGGTCTGAGTACTCAGTCCTTCGTATGGTGAGAAGGGTGGTTCTGGCGATGCTCCCTGGTCAACGTTGTAACCCCATCAACGGCCAAGAAGGCCACAGTGATGTGACGTGTGGCTTGATTGGTGCGGCGCGCGCACCCTGCCCGGGTCCCAAGGGCGCGGAGAGGGCACCCCCCCGGCCACCTGCACCCATCGAACGATTCTCGGTTGTGGCGTTGACCTTGACAGTTTTAGTGCGAGATGGGGGTTGTGAGATTGCGAGATCCGGTCCAATCCTTCTTCGTGGAAGACTACACTGCATAGACATGGCTGGCTGTGGAGGCTAGGTACATCCTCTGTATCTAGACTTTGTAAGTCTTGTCCTCGTTTATTTGCCATTGACATGGCAGAATGCCAATATTCCCGAGCATGGGATTCTTGGGATGGTGGTTGGAGTTGGGGGATGAGTGGCTGACACAACTTCTTCGGAGAGGCGCACGCCATGAGCATCTGAGCAGGGTTTGGTCCCCCATGCATTTGTTGAGAATGCCAGCCGAAGAGAAGCAAAAAGACCCGACAAGGCTGCTACCCCGTTCACTTCACTTGACACGACAGGGATCGGCACAAACCTTGTCGCCTCGCTTACCGCTGAGGAAAAGCGCCAGAAAATAAAGTGAGACATGGACGCAACGGTCGAGGAACGGCGGAGTTTGCTGTGCCCAATGAAAACAAAAGAAGCCTTGCCGAGGAGGATTCGCGGCTGAGCGTCTTGGACCTTGGTCATCATTTCATTCAACGCCAGTCAGTCCCTTGTGGATGGCAAGTGTCATCATCTCATCATCATCTCCAAAGATTCATCAGGATCGAGGAAGTGCCGATGTCGTCTTTGCAGGTTGTACTCCGCGGTATGCATCTTGTACCGTCCGCACGGGTCAAAGAAGGGAAGGTATCAACGGCCTATTTGTGCCAACTTATGGTGCATCTTCCAAGCTCCATCCGGTTACTACTGCTGGCCGATTTGTAATGGAGGTCGTCATTCATGTCCGTCCCGCGCTTCCCGCTCGTCAGGTATGCAAGTGTTCCTACGCGCCGACCTACGGCGGCGTAAGTGGAGTTTCTTTGTCGACGGATGCGCTATCAAAGAGGAGAGATGTGTGTTCGGCCCCTGAAACTTGAAGTTGACGCCAGCCAACTCCTTGGTCACTCTCCAGCACATTTATGAAACATTTTCAACAAGGCATGTCTAGTCATCCTCTGTAGACTCGGTCGCTAAGCAAGTACTTCTCAAGACACTTCAGCTAGTGAAGTTGCCTAAAAAGTTGAAGCCATAGAAGTCGAAATGACGGCTCTCCTGCTTCGTTTTTCCTTTCAATAACATCTCGTGGGCACCGTCGATGTGAACAACCGGACGCAATCCTTATCCCCGGTGTTTGCGAACCCGCCGTCAACCGCCTCGGCTGTGACCTCAGCATGCCATGATCCTCCCGAGCCCCACAGACCTGGAAGATCACTCCGCCTGTCAACAGCATGGCCCACGTTGCGGCCAACCTTTGGATCGTTTGGTCATCATCTTAGAACCTCAATCAGTACTTGGGCACATCTGGCGTCGTACTCATAGGAGTGAGGGGGCAGAGAAAGATTCAGGCAGTTCCAACTGAGACTTGGATGCCGCGGTTACAAACGTTTGAAATCGGATGAATGAACAATTCAGTATCACCAGCCGTTTACGGACAGTACCTCTTTAGCGCATAGTTGCTCTCCGTGAGGCTGTTCTCGCCCGCTGGATGGACATACAACCAACCCCCTGAAGGAACCCTCCCTCGCGGGCCGAGTGAGCACACCCGTTAACCGTCTGTCCGCCCACTGGCTGTGTCTTCTGTGCCGCCTCCTCAGTGCGAGCTTGCCCTGCCGGCACAAAGCACATCCGTTCTGTGGGTGTACCATGTGTAACAATGATCGGTGAGCTTGTTGAGGTATTCTGATGCCGCATTTGCGACGCTCAATAATCATGTTCAGATCAACTTCCCGATCCGGCCCGTCCCTGGGGCTTAGCAGAATGAATCCCTTGAACGCGATCATGACAACATATACCCCGAACACATCTGAATACATCCTGTGCCTTGTGATGTTGCATTATGCTCCCGCCAAATTGTCAAAATTGTAAATCATCAGTCTTTGGAGGGAAAGTATGTGTGTAGAGGGACGGGAATGCATCCTCTCCGTGTGTAATGCCCACTCAACGCTCTCATCAAACCCATTGACGCCTCATTAGCTTGCCCTACCTACCAGCAAGAACCCAGCTGAACTACTTTTCGGGCCGATCATTGCTTTTTTGCTCTTCACAAGTGAATTCTTAGCCCAACGGACCAAACGGGCGCAACGGATTCCAACGGCTCGAATCCGAGAGCCGGAGCCCCTGAGGCGGTTATGCTCTCTGTCCAGGCCCTAACCTCCTCATGTGATGACATAACCCCCCCCCCCCTCTCCCATTCATCAAAGTCATCAACTACAGGAACGCCACTGAGGGACCGTATCTGGGCTGGCTGTCGTCCAGTGGCCACACGAGGTACAAAACAGTTGAGTTTCGTGGGATACTAGTTAACCAATCTCAAGCCCGAAGCGGTCTAGGTACCAGTAGTGCCCGCCCTCTCGTGATGAAACATCCCTTTCTTATGGCTGAAGTGAACATTTTTGCTTTCGCACTGTTCCCATTCTTTCTTTCGCTCTCGACAAGAGCGCGTGGACCCCCGGAGAGAAGACCATGCTCGCCACAATCCGCTAGTACAGGTCACTAATGGTGGGAGCGTTACACTGGGGAAAGCCAGAGGTCTGGAACCAGGATCGATAATGGAACGCTGCGTAAGAGTGGCGGCCAGCGTCCAAACCGAATCGGGAGATCTCTGCCCAGCGGTTGGGTAGTGGCGCGGAAGTTGGGTTGGGGGGGGAAAGCACGGGGAAGGGGCAAGCTAGTGGTGATGTTGGGCTCATCGGTACAGTAACCGGGTACGGGGTGAGGAAACGCAGGCGCCACTAGGTTGGAATGCCACGCAAGCGATGAACGGCGCAATTCCAACGGCTCGTGACCCGGAGAGCGCTCGTATACACCTCACACTGTCCGGACCTGGATGGGATCCTGTGATGGTCCCTCTGAGGAAATACGAAATCATAGGCAAAAAGCCTTATTGGAACGCCGTCGGACCAAAGATAGGCCTGGGTCGTTCCTCTCAAGGAAGATCACAGGACATAAGCCGATATGATCATGAACCCAGTGGAGAGCGGCACATTTTGGGCCAATTTCGTTTGAAATGCCGCTCTGCGTGCGTTCCGTGGCGGTTTTCTCAGCTACACACTACAAGACGGAATTGGGCGGGCGATGTGACGTTGCGACACGCTTTGGGATGCTGGGACGGCTTGCTGCCCAGCGTGTTCATATTTTGCATTGCTGTTCAGTTATTGGACTCATCAATGAGATCACGGTTTGTGTTTCTTGTTATTTCCTGCATGGCGTTTGCTACTGATGAAAGATTACCGGCGTGGTACCGAGGGCAATGATGGATAGGTAGTTATGGTCTGACCAATATCGACGCCCAAGTCCAAAAATCATTCAACAAGGCAAAGGCGAGGACCACGCGCCGACCCTCCAAGGAGATCGCCGCTTGCTGCGCGGATCGACAGTGTCCACCAACTCTATTCTTCTTTTTCTCCTCCGAAGATCCCCTTGGTTGCATCCAATCTGCTGATGATGGACCACCCCCCAACTCCCACGCTGGCTTTTGTCCTTGCTAGCTACGTAGAGGAACATCACAGGGTTGCGTCAATTTTCCCAGCTTCGGGGTTTAGCTTGCCAGGTCCCAGGTTACATTTGCAACCCGCGAGATTGGAGATTTTGCAAGCCCCCCCTGGAAACACATCCACACAAACGGAACGAAACGAGCCTCAGGTTTCCCCCGTGATGAGAACCGATGGTTTGTCCGAGTGCGGTGAGCGAGCTGTCAAGGTGATGAATTCGGCACATTTTGATGCTCCTGAATCCTACGCCCAGCGTAGGAAGAGCTATCTCCAGTCTGAGCACCCATGTACTACTACGGAGTAGATGTATGGATGTCTGTGCAGACGGTGTACTACACGACTACGTTATGTCTGTACTGGATGTGCTCCGTACATAGAAGATCATTTCCTCCTAATGAGCCATTGAACAACACTGTGGTTCCCACCACGTTCGCAATCGTTGTCGCCGTGCGTCGGATGTCCCAAGTGATATTGAACACGACATACCTACCCTACTACGGAGTATTCCATCATGACACAGAGCGCAACGCGGTGGGCGCAGACCTCCATCCGTTGCCGAGAGTACCCCAAAGAAGAAGGTGCTCAAGCTTTTGAGATGGCGGATGACACTTATTATTTTTTTGACCAGACAAGGGGGGAGGGGGCCGCAATTAGCGTGGGATATTTCCCGAGTTCCGGACTCAGCGTGAAAACGGTTGGCGATCCAGCGAACCTTTCCAGAACAGGGACGAATCCCTTGCGCCAGGGTCCTTAAACGTTAAGCGAGCTGCCGCTAGGCCCAGCGCCACGTCGATCGGCTGCGGGCGCCGCGGGCGCGGAGCCAATCTCTCTTGGGGAGAGGGGGGAGACAAACCGGTATTGCCTGCCTCCCTAGCTTGGTATGTGGTTGTGCATCCACACAACACAGAAGACAAAGTCAACGAACCGTGCTGGACATTGCTACATAAACCCAGTGCGTAAAGGTCATTCGTCTGTGTGACGACGGTAGGCGGCGGACGGACGGACGCGCGGACGGGGTCTCAGCCTTGCCTTTGCTGAAGGAGGGTATAAGACGTATCTTATAGCCAGCAATCAAAGAGTCTCCGAGATACAGCCGCTACCTAACCACCAAACCGTCGTGTGTGTGTGTCTGCTGCCTCCTCGCACTCATCATTCATTCGCACACACAAAACAGAACAAAAATCATGGCAGGTATTGTCCTGAAAGGTCAATAGTTTGCCAAAATGGTCAGGGGGGCGTTGCGCTTAATTCAACGCCACTGGCCGGGGACGGACCAGTTGTCCCTCTTGGCGGCTTCATAACGTCACCGTGTACAAACTAGAAAAGAAATGGTCAACAAGGAACGGACACAGAAATGTATGGTGGCCTTGGAATTGCGCATGCTCCTCCTGTCCATGTTGCCTTGTCGATCCGTTGTGCGTTTTGCAAGGGTTGTTGGCAAAGTGCCAGAATGGTTGTCCAGACATGTGCTCAAGTGCGGAAATCCTGCCGGCAAACCTCGCAGCGAATCAGCACTTTCCGCATTCACAGCCGCATTCTCAGAAAGTCCATGACCCCAGCCAGGCCAAAGTTGAAAAGGAACTTTGCCTTGTTGCCAGCTCTGGCTGAGGCTGTGGTCATCTAATGCGTGGAGGAAAAGTTCCTGTCAATTGACCTGCTGCGGCTGGTGGGAATTGACTTGTCGTGCGACAGATCTTTGTGGGGGTACGTACCTTGCTTAGTGACTCGGTGCGGGATCCCGAGTCCGCCGGCCGGCGGCCGGTTGTCGGCCGAGGTGGGGCTCTCCGACGTCCGACCTCCGGGCGCGGATCGGGCCTCTGCACATACGGAGTGCTTACATACGGAAGCGAATTCTTAGTGGAGGTGTCAAGAACTGGTTAGTTCCAGCACGTCCTCCATGTCTTTCGTGCGATCGCCATACGAGTTGTCGGTGGATATTCTGATCGTCTGGAATTGAAACGCATCCTGATGAGTGTTGAGGTTTGGGAGTGATTTGCAACTCAAGTGAGAATCGAGCAACCTAACCCGGAAGAAGAGAGGAAATGATCTGACATTGCCCAGTTCCAAGATCGTCTTGTTTTGCCACTATTAGTCCAGAGTGGAGGTAGCATAAAACTGGGCTGGATTTGATAGACAGCTATGCCTAGCTTGGTTTTGTGTGGTTTATGCAGCACTCACAGCTCAGAGGGAAAAGCTCTAAGTCAGCAATTGGGTAAGCACATCTAAGACTCTGGATGCATCAGCCATACGGTAGGCTGATCCCGGTTTCCTGGGAAGTACGTATGATCTACGGGCATCGTACCGAGACTAAATCGACGACACATGTTGAGCTTCACATCCCTAAGCAACGGTGAATATTGTACTCATTGTTTGCCCTTCCCGTCGTAAGATCACCAAATGGAAAAACCTTACCACTCCGTCTTTGCCAGATGCTGGGTTATGTGTTGGCTTGGACTTGCTGGTTGGACCACCGTCTGGACTTGAGTGGCACTGATTCGACTCTCATCGATTGAGAAACTGTGAGCCTTTGAAACATCCCCAGACTGAGCTGACTCTTGAGGCTCGTCCCATCTGTGTGTTGCCTCGTAGGGCTGCGATAGATCAAGTATATCCGATACGTAGCGGAGGATTTTCTCTGCCACGCTGCTTTCATCCCCTTGTCTTTCCAAGATCGCGGCCGGGGATGGCCTAGTGACGATGACGGGAGGTGGTACCTCAGCCATCCCCAGCGACCAACAACATCAACGTGTACTACGTCGCTTACTTGCGCAGAACCCACACAAGCTTCACGACAGCGCACATCACCGCCTGTCACCCGTGCCGGATTTGCAAGATCTCTCCCGCCCCAGGCCTCCTGCCGCACGTCAGACGCAGAGCCCAGACAGGCCCAGCTTCTTTCCGGCCTGGGCCGAGCTCCGGGTTGGACGACGACAGCGAGCACGTTCGATCCTCTTCAAGGGCCCCTGAACCCCGCCGCCCATCCTCTTGCTTGGCCCTACTGAGTCGGCTCGCCTGCTGCTGATCGAGGCAGAGCCGAACTGATCTCTCGAGATTAGCCGTTGTTTCCGAGATTTGCCCCTCCCACCTTTCTCCCCACACCGCCAACACACAAACTTCAGGTCGTTTCTCGTCTCACGCTCGTCCTCGAAACAACACAATCCACTCACGCGCGGCCAAACGAGCACGGGGACGCTCGGCCGTAGCGGTCCTGCCGCATGAAATCTCCCTTGCATGTGGCCCCCCAGCGTCTCCAGTCCAGGAAAAGCCGGGGCCAGGCCCGTCCGTTGTCGACCACCCAGCGGGGTGTCATCGCGCGGAGTTGGCGCCGGGTGAAAGAGAAAGAGCCAAGCCTATCACTCAACGCTGACTAACTTACCCCCCGTCATGCTATGGATTTCCCGTTTGTGGAGCCTCCTTACTGGGCTGGAGGAGGGGCGTGACAGGAGGCTTCGGCGAGGGATAGTTCCGGTAGTAAAGGGATCCAAACCTAGAAGCTACTAAGCGACCGTAACGGTGGCATTCCTGCCACCTTTGACCACGACATGCGACGAAACAAGAGCACCTAGCGCAGACAGCAATGTTTCCTTTTCGTCGAGTCCCGATGTGCTCGATGTGATCCCCAGCAGAGATCGTGTTACCCTTCCTGGCTGTGAATTGACCCAAACTCGCCCAAATGCCGATTGTCGCGTCCGAATATGGCAGTGCTCCGTAGTATTGCAAGTTCTTGGATGAAGAGAAGCACTCATCGAGCCTCCCGATACGAAGGCCGAGATCCTGAATTGGCGGCCCCTGCATGCTCCCAGGCGCCTGGAACCAGCAAACGCTGATTCTCTCATCAAACAATCCCGCGTGAGCGATAGCGCTACATACCCGTCTTTGGTGTGTACGGTTTTCCCTGGTGTTGAGTGGTGATGCGATGCACGCGATGCGCGGATTTGCTTGCTCACCCGCCGTTCATCCGGGAGAATCGCGCGATCACGATATGGGCCCCGGCATCGACTGATGCGCTTGGAGAAGTAGCTAGAAAGCGATCCACTGCTGGTCTAGGTACACTAAGTGAGTTTCGAGAGATGGCGACGAACGTTATGGCAGTCGTTGCCCGGACGAGCCCGTTTGCATGTCATCGGGATGCACGGCATGAGACCAGCTCTGCGATCCGGTCACAGTTCAACACCCCTGGCCCAAGCTTGTCACTTTGTCCCCGCGCCCAGCGTGGATGAGCCCTCGAAGGGGGGTGGTGGTTTCGAGGCTCGTCTCAAGTCTGCGAGTTTGTGTGTCTGTGTGTCCGGGTCAGGGGCCTCCCAGGCGGAGAGCAGGGCCCAAAGCGTGTTGTGTGCCGTGACAGCGATGCACCCCAAGGTCGCAGCGTGCCGGGGTACGTACCGGTGATGAACCCCTCCCACGCCCTGAAGACCGATCATCCTGTCGACGGGAAGTCTCTCCACACAAGGCAAGCCACGGGCCGGCGAACCCCCTGTTTTAGGCAAGTGGCCCGTGTGGCTACGAGGATCCCAACAAACCGGCAGCGTGCAAAGTTGCAGGGCATGTGTCACCCAGCGCTAGCTCCTAGCGCGGATGCGAGGGATGCATCGCCTCTGCCTTTTCACTTCTGGTTGAGGTCGAGGCTGACGCTGTGGAGGAGTTCTGCGGAACGACAGCCTCGCTGCATTGCTGGGTGTTCTGCGGAAACGCCAGGGCTTGCTGTTGTCTGAGAAGTTGACTAGTCAACGGCAGCCGTGGATGATTTTCGCGCCGGAAGTTTGGGTCTTGACAAAGCCGATGTGCTGATGTTGTCATTGGAGCCTCACAGGTGTTTGAACTTGGCAGATCCCATGGCGATCATAACAACGTCCGGTTGACTCGGGTTCGAGGCCACTGCCGGGAGACGGCCTGGGGATGGAAAAGGACGGCGGCACAGTACGGAGGCACGGCCTCTGAGATTGATTGATGAAAGTGGCCAAGAAAGTCGGGCGTCAAGCCAGTGCATCTGCTCTGACGCTGTCAAGGTGAAAAAAATGCGTTGAAATGAGCTATAGCGGGAGGAATTAAGCATCCAGGTTGCACTTCACGTCGAAGTGAAGAAAGCTGATCGTCGCTACCGGCTGCAGACCTCCCCATCTTGACTGGAGCAGGGGCCCGAGAGCAACATGTGAGGGCAAGTGCACTTCCATGCTGTGATGTTAGAATGGCAGATGAGGGGAGGTGCGAGTGGTGGAGGGGTGAAGGAGGAGGGAAGGAGGGGGTGCCGGAAGCCCGAGGGGTGCAAACAGACGGATCATTGACGACCCCCCGGACCCTGGCCTCGACCCTGGCATTCCCCCAAACCGCTGGTTAGACCCACTCCAATTTTGCGACAGTGCTAGGTCGTCGGCCGCCTTGGGTCCCGGGATCAGCGCTGTGGATACTTTGTGGGTGTCCCCTTTGGATCGGCCATGCTCTCCAAGGATGCTTGTCGGGTAGATCTGATGGTACAAAACGCCCCGGTTCGCCCACCTTGATCATCTGAAAGCCCACAAGCTTGACTCTTGACGTCCGTACACCTATCTCCGTCTTCATCGTTGAACATCATCTCACCGTCCACATACCACTCCCAGACGTCAACACACAGAGAGACATATACCGAATAGGACTGCAGCTCTCGCCCACCCACAGCCATCCAGCGAACCCACAACCAATACACCAACGTCCACCAAATCAGGCCTCAGTCTCTTACAAGAGGAAGAATGGCAACCACAATGGCCACCACACACTACCCTCAGCAGAGCCTCCACTACGGCTACATGCCTCCGCCATCACCACCCATGGATGAGACAACCAAGTGCTCACTCCCGTCTATCTCGAACCTCCTCGGCCTGGCGGATCAGGGATCACCCACCTCGGAGACATCTCCTCAGGGTCGGCAGGAGCAGCAGCAGCAGCAGTCGCGGCAATCATGTATGGGCAGCTCTCATTGGGACCTTGGGATTCCAACGGCAGTGACTAACCCAGCTCCAGCACCACCGTCCAAGCCTGAGACACGGTCTGAGTCACAGTACAACCCAGCACTGATTCGGGGAGGTCTTCCGCCTAGCCCGCCCACGACCTCGGAGGCGTCATTTGAGGGGTTCAACTCACCGCCGACGCGGCCTGTGAGCCAGGTGTCCAATGGCTCGAGCTCCAACTACTACTATGAAACCACCCCGCCTCTCCAGGTCGAATCGGAGACGCGCCAGATGAACAGCTCCAACGCTGTCCCGAGGGTTCCGGTCCAAACTGCCTCAACCTATCAGCCCCACTTCAACAACTCGGCCTACATGAGCCCCCCATCCATGTCGTCCTACTATCCTCCCATGCAAACCGCCGCCAGCGCGACACAGCCTCAGATGTCAAACCTGTACTACCAGCGGCCACTGCCTCAGGTTCGTGTCAGCCGCAGTCATGAGAGACCCAAAACTATCGATCTAACCAGACAACAGGTTTTCCCTCCGCCCATGCCCTTGTCTGTTGGCATCCCGCCTACGGCTGGGAACCCGTGGCAACACCATCACTACATTGCGCCATCGGCGTCAACATCCTTCCCTCAGAGCCAGGACCGGTATATCTGCAAGACGTGCCACAAGGCCTTCTCCCGGCCCAGTTCTCTGCGCATCCACACGCATTCACACACTGGCGAGAAGCCCTTCAAGTGCCCTTTCCCAGGCTGCGGCAAGGCCTTCAGCGTTCGCAGCAATATGAAGCGTCATGAGCGCGGCTGCCATAATTACGACAGCTCCAGCAGCACCACTAGCCCCGCTACGGCAGGCTCCGGGTCGAGCGTCCCTGGCGGGAGCCGGCCTCTGGCCTGATGCAGGCCACCCACCCTCATCAAGCACTTATTAGTGTTTAATGTCGACAATCCACGCATAGACCGATACCCAACACAGCAACGCACAACCCGGAACCCTGGCGGTACGGGTTTATACGACACATGACGACTTAGCAAATCGGTATTTTTTAGTTCCTAATTTCTTATCCGACTTTTTCGGATGGCTATATTTTCGGGGAACGGGAACGGGGGCAGGAGTTCAGGATGGGCGGACGGGTCAGGACGGATCGTCGCTTTAACTTGGGGACTTTGGCGCACGGGGGGTTTTCATTGGGATGGGCGGACTGACAGGTAAAAAAACTCTGAAGGATACCCTTTGTCATTTTTATGGCTCTGAGGAGGTGTGTTTGGGGAATGTAAAGCATTTACACGGGCGTTGCTTTCCTTTGTCATTTCCATTTCCTTTGCCATCTAGGCTTGTCATGAGAAGGACTTCGGTCCAACATTAGCACAAACACGGGTAGCGTAGTGTCTACCGTGGCTGGTTCTTAACCATGCTCGCTGAGAGCAGCGGACATCGCTGAACCAGAGACAAAAATACAAGAGCATTGAAACTGGACTTTCCATTGCACCATCTTCACTTTCGTGACCTTGTTTTTCCCGAGAGCTTCCTTCTTGGACAAAGCGGTGAACGCACTCATCCACGGTTCCCTGGCGAGGCTGTTCCCAGAAGGCTGGAGCATGGGAACCATCAGCATTGTTCCAGAACGCTCAGGTATTCCCTAGCTCTGATGGGGTTGGCCCATGTCGTCACTCTTCTTTGCTGAAGGGTCATGGCGTCAGTAATTTTTACACTACATTTCTCAGTTATTACAGTTCATGCACACAACCGAAGTGACAAAGATACTCGGGCCGGACATGCATGCAACGGTACCCGGCACGGCGCTCCCGTGTGCCTTGTGCTACACGACCTGGGTCGACGACCCTGTCTACCACCTACCCTACCTTAGCCATGCTCTCCGATCAGCTCCATGTGGTCGTTAGTACCCCGTATTGGCGTGGCTATAGAACACGTGTATCTGTAGAGAACTTTCCATCTGAGATAGCTCAATCGATCGGCGACCTTATTTGCTGACTTCACCATTTTCCCCTATGAATCTGTTACGTACGGATCCATTGCAGTACACAGTCGAGTGTTCAGTCAACACGAACAAAACCCCCCATCCCAGCAGACCGCCATTTCACGGCAGCCATAGAAAACTCCCCTCAACCTGCGCTAGGTATGCTATCCATAGCGTCTGGGCTCCAGAGGCAAGGTCACACGTCCTCCTTCGTTTCTGCACCGGCTGCGCGACCGGATCCGCGTGGGTTGATGCGACCGAACACCGGGGTTCTTGGCAGACAGGGATCTTCGCAGATCTTCGGAGAAGCGAGCCGGAGAAAGGTGGGTTCGGGGACCCACAGCACCGGGATGGTCGTGACTGAACTTCGGTGCAACCCTGGAGGTCTGCACGCGGCGCTGGGAAGGAACTTGGACAGATGCATCATCAACAAACCTTCTTGACGTCCAGAAGGAAGACGGACGACAGTATGAAAACAGGTTGAGTGATCCTCTGTGCTTGTATGCATAACGACATGACGAAAATGATCGACAACCACCCCTATCCAAACACGGGCGTTCATCTACGATTCTCTCGTCTGTGCGGGAAGGTAGTGAAAGGTGACGCATGAACCACCCCCTGCCCTCCTGTAAACACTCTCCGCTGTGGGAGTCTGGCGTACTTACGCATAGGCAAGCTGCTCCAATGCCCTTTCAAAAGTCTGTCAGCAACCCCTCGCACTCGTCTGCAGCAATGAGGCCATGTTGAAATGGGGATCTTCGCAGTGCCTGCCATGTCGGGGTTCCATCTGCGGCTTTGCTGGTCCAATATGCTGGGCAACGAAGCTTCTAGCGCGCTTCTGGCGTCTGTTCCTCCCCTCCGGCTAGCGAGGTCGGCTAGGGGATTTTCGACGCTAGCCTCAGCTTCGCTTCGGTCAGCTTGGCTTTGTTGGCACCTCCAGGCGCTTCTCCACTTTCAGCTCGATCAAAAACACATGCTCCGCAGTCAGCAGGCTGAGGTGGGAGGATGGGGTTGGTTCACTGGCTGATGCTGAATACTGTCCCGATTTTTACACTAGGCATTCCGTACATACATACAGACTACTTAACTACACACCTCATGACTTCGGCGATCACTTTCTGTCTTGGGCAGCTGGGCTTCCGGGAGGCATTGGGATCCAGCACTGCTCCATACAACAGAGGAGAACAAGCCACCGCTCTTCGTCCTGCCCGAGCCCATCTCGCCGACCCATATAGATATCTTGAAAAGATCGCCGACCTCAGATCTCCGATACTACGTCGTACGTAAATCCAGTTGGCATGCGACCATCCATTCACAAAGCAAGCAGCCTTGGGTTAGGTAACTACACGTGTGTTCATCGAGATCTGTGTGAACAGATCTCCTCGCGCGAAATCCAGAGCAAAGTTGTGTTCTTCAGATATCAATCAGGCTGTGAGCCAATGGATCCACGCGAGGCTGATGTCATGGCGCGCTGGCAAATGCAAGGTGCGTCCATCTCCGTCCCCACAAACAACATGAATGAAGGGGAGTGTGCGTCATGACCGCCACCAACTGGCAAATGGGAATGTTCCGCCTCAACAGAAAGGGAAGGTCTTTCGTCTTGAGCCTACTCGGGGGTTCATGAGAGGGCTTTCCACCGAGGCGTACCTCATCCGGACAAGTAAGAGCTGAAAGTATGGACCACTCTGGTGTATTTACCTCAACTTCAAAAATTCCAACAAATACGCGGATTAGGATGGCCGGGTTATCGTTGTTGCAAACACACCTACGGCTTCTCCATTCTTGATCCTATCATCCGAATGTCGATGCCAGGGAACCCAACTCGGAACACCGGGGGCTGGTTAGATCGGGGAGTTCGGGCCCAAAGAATCCTGTTTCCAGGGATCTGGCGAAAAGAAACAAGTGAAAACCGAACAAAGACCAGGATCACAGTTCAGAAATAGTTGTTATAACAGGGTCATCAGTCTTTCGCCGGACATACCCTTCTGAATCCTCCTGGAGAGACTACTTACGGACCCCGTACTGCTACTTACACTACAGACTATCCCTGGACGCTTCCCTTGTAGAGCTAGCTCGACACTAACCCCAGCTTACCGCCATCTGGCTGCAGACATCAGGCCATACTGCAAGCCCCCACGACGCCATGGCGCACCGGGACCCGAAGTATTTGTTTCAGAGATCGTCACGCACACGTGCGGGCTGCACACCGTCCCCCCAAGCCACTCCCTGGACAAATCCGGTATCCCGTGGATATGGGAATTTCCAGGGTTCTCCTTCGCTTTTTTTGCGAAATGGCATTTCCACCTCACGTTGTGTTCCCCACCATCGATCGAGTCCACGCGGGAGAACATAACACAAGCGAACAAAACTTTACACAGTACGGTTGAGGTTTTCTCGAACCCCGGGATAAGATTGACCAACACATAACCCACAACCAAGGAACGCGGAGAAAACCGACCACTCATTTTCACTACTGTGGCATCTGCCATTGATGCTGGTTCTCGAAGGATTAATCGCGCTCTGCTTTTGCCATCATTTGTTGGGATGATCCAGTTCGCCGGTTCATGCCCGCCAGGCTCGTAAGAAAAGCATCTGGGTATTTCCCTTTCCGCGGGTAGTTCCTTGCGCATAATTCTCCATTCAAAGGCTCACAAGAACCGGAAACCCAGCAAAGCTGATGAATCGAAAAAGCTACACAAGCGGACTTCACATTTTGACATGAGAATTGAGGATTCGTGTGTACCTACTGTACTAGTGTTGGTTCTGTGAAACAACAGCATCACTCTGAGACTCGATCACATATGGCACGGCACAGCCCACACGATGGAGATTCGAGCGCGTCACACAGCAGCAAAACCCGCGTTTGTTCTTTGTTTGTGACTCGTAGGGAGAATTGACGTGGTTGAGGTTGGGGTAACCGCGGGAAACACAGTAGAGGCAACTGAGGGAGGGTTGCATGCTTCCCGGCTTCTTGCATCCTCCCTCCCACACCCAACAAAACCCCCGGGAAGATCTTCGCTTGGACCGCGATCACCCGCATCCGGCCATCCCCCCTTCAGGGGATCTCCAGCAGGGATTGATACAACAGGGGGGCTGGCGGGCAGGGCTTGGGGGGGGGGGAAGGGATGGTGGAGGACAGGGGCTGAAACCGCGGCGTTTCACGTGGCGCCAAATGGACAGCGCAGATCATGGCGCTAGCAATCGACTGTGCTACTTAACCTTAGCAGCCCAGCCGAGCGTCAGAGCTTGACGGATCTGGAACTTCCCGTCGTCAACCGAGCTTGCTTGTTCTTCTTTGCTGCCTTTGCGGTTTCAGGGATGGTGGCTGTTTGTGATCAGCACTGGCAATCTCCACGCCTTGGTGATGTTGTGCAGAGCTAGTGTAGCGAGAGAGGCTTTTGTTGGGATGAGGCTGCGCTGCTTATCGATGGTTCCATGCTGTCGGGTTCCGAGATCAGCAATGAGAAGATCTCCAAGTAGATTGGAATTTGGGGATTGATGTCATGGTACTTGGCGAAGCCATCTGGACAGAGGGATTTACGCTATTGTGTTGCTGCTGTCCTGGGTCTTTTGCACCCTGTCCCCATCATTGGACTCGACTAGTGTACACTAGGTGCGGAGTATATCCACCAGGTTCTCCTGGACAGGCATGGTGCCCTGTTCACAAATCTGTCAAGAGCATCCCATGCGATCACCAAGCTCGTGGGTCAATGGCCTAAATTCCCACCCTTCATTCCCCCGAGGCGCGATCTCCGGAGCACATACCAATACACTACGTACACTTACTCCAGCCAGGTCTTGGGGTGCTCTGTCAACCTGCAGGGATAACTTCGGGCGGGCTTTTTTGTACCGCGTTCGTTGGCCACACAGAAAACATGTCGTTTCCGACTTGGCAGGTTGGCATGTGCTCCAGCCTCGTCGCCTGCAGGTCTGAGACACATCGAGGGTGAATGGGCTGATGATCGCTTGTTGGTGTGGCGTCTCGTCCCTTGGAACCGCGACACGTGCGGTTTTCCCAGGGTGTGGTGGAATCGACCTCCAAGGTTCAACGTCATCTCCTCGGTTGTGTTCTGTGTCATGAAGAGAACGGGAGCGACATCAACAAAAAAGAAAGACAAAACACAAGAACCGCACACATCACACGTCGCCTTATCACATCAGCCACGTTTGTGACGCTGAAAATGTGTGTTTGGGAGAGTGGGCTTTGCTGACGCCCACATGCTGTGCTGTGCAAGCAAGCGAGGTTCTACACTAGCTCAACAACACATGGACGTTGCTTGAGGCTCTTCGGATCGAAGAGATTCCGGCGATAGAGCAACGCCAAGAATGTTTCAACGTCTCGGGTGTTCGGCGCAGCGTGTGAAACAAATAGTCTGGGGTTGTGTGTCTTGGCATCGTCGGGAGAGTGCTGACTCTTCTTCGAAACCTCCGCCATTGTAGTTGTGTCTCCGGTAGAGGTGAGGAAAACACAACAAAAGACACTTTGAGAACTCGGTGCTTTGACAATGTCAGTCTGTGCCCTGTCTATAGTTGTTATATTAACGTTCTGTGGAGGGTTGGATTGTAGTATCGTCTTGTCTGGCAAAGGGAAACGTGAGGGCTTGGCCAATTTGAGTGTTTCAGATGCAGCGTCTAGACTAAAACGGTTACCCTTGGTCACACCGGCCTGTTGCTAGGCAGGTCGACGAAACGTTGTGTTGAGGAGGTTGGTAAACAACAGGGGCCAACGCAGCGTGGAACTACGGAGTGTTACGGAGTACGTACCGGAATGTTCAGGAACGAACCTTGAGCTCTAGACCTCTCACTTCTCTCTGCCTACAAGCCAGGGCAGTCGTCCATGAATGGGATGGACTCCGCGGGCAACGCTAAGTCAGCATCCACATTCACGCCCAACTGCTGATATGTTTGTCTTTGATCCGATGGGCCTCGGCAGACCCGAACAACGTTGCTGTACTTGCGGCGTAGAAGCCTGGAGCTAGCCGTGGTGAGATTGAGGTGTAGAGACCGGTGAGCGTTGAACGCATTGAATGATGCACTGGCCAAGCTGCCAGCCGGGCATCCCGTTTTGGGGACACACCGTGAGCCAGGGCACGCATAAATGTCATCTGCCGAAGCTAAACGACCACTCAGCCTGGCGTTCTGCGCATTGATGAAGGAAGACACTATCAGCTGGACTCCATTAACGTCTTTACCGAGCGTATAAGTACGCATAGGAATGCTAAATACACTATCTATTCGTAGAGGTCGCTCCGTAGGCTCCGGAAGTCATACTATGCTCTCTCAAGAGACTCACTGCACCCCCACTATGCATGTAGGAGGAAAGACGTGCGTACGTTGTAGATGACTTCTTGACTCATGTTGTATACTGGCTTATTCTCAACCCGCCGATAATCGTCCTGTCGCGCTGACAAGCATTGACAGACACGGGTGCTGGAATGACTCTTACAGCTTCGCACAGCTCACATTTCCTTCCAACCGCGAAGGATAGCAGGCTTACTGGGCGCTAGGTTTGGACATGGGCGTTTGTGTATAATGTCCTCGAAGGAGTTGCGTTACGATCCCTCATATCTCAGGTTTTCATCAGACTTGAGAGCGCTCAGCCAACTCGATATTCACAGTACCAGGCATGCATAGGGCATCCCAGATGCAGACATGTACATGAAATTCATTTGTGGTCGAGATGATAACATGGTTGGTGGAATTGGCTTGTCGAGGCAAACTATCCAGGGAGACGAAACTACGTAGGAACCTGGAAGCCAGCAAACCGGTCAAATCGCCTCTTATGGTCGACTCACAGCTCCTGGCCATCTTTTCTGCGATGAATCATCATCTCCAAGTCCCAATTGCTCTGACCGGTCCCATATCCATCGATAGTCAGGTTGATCGTCAAGTTAGTATCCCGACTCATCATTCCAGTAAAGGGTTTCGTGATACACCCTGTAGAGGGATCAAGACATTATTAGCATACGTCACCCAGTTCCCATGCGCAACCCAGAAAAAACTAAATAAGAGTGAACCTACTCAGGCCCCGTCGCCTCCAGCTCCCAGCCAAACTTCATTCTTATAAACTGCTGCAAGTGGCTCGCCACCTTGATAGCACCAACATCCGTAGGGTGCCACTGCGGGGCGATGTCGTTGTGCTGGAGGATGCCCGTGGTGTTGAAGTAGTGCACAAAGGGCTTGTCACGGCGCTTGAGCCTTGTCGTCTTCTTGGTAACGCCATCGTACACGACCGGATTGTACAGGTAGTCGTCCGAGTTGAACCACTGAACCATGTCGTAGATCTCTTTGACCCAGCCGCGTGGAGCGTAGGAGAGGTATGTGTTGCCGGATTGGTAGAAACCCAACCAGAGTGACTGTAGCGGTTAACATGGTCGGCTGTCGTCGTATGGGAGGCGGTTCTCCAGGCTAGAGAGGTGAGGGGGCCCTTACCATCACAATGACCTGTGCGTTAGGCCACTTTCCGTGGACTCCTTGGATGAGCTTAGTGTAAGCATCGATGTGCGCCTCCGTAGAGACGCCGTTATGCTCGTTGTTGTCGTTGGTTCCAAGATTAATGATGACAAGATCGGCTGGGGGATGCTTCTCGAAGTCCCACGGCTCGGGATTATCTATTCTTTGCGGTCAACGAAGGAACGGACACTCGAAGATCGCAGTCCTTCAAAACTTCACTCACCACCGTGAATGACGGAGGCACGATAACTCGTGTCCGACGTGTAAAACCATTGATGAACCTGGCCGCGGGGATTTCCCCAGCACTCCTGGTCCGCAACACAGATACCGGGGTAGGCAATCACGGAGTACTCAGTGTTTCCCAAGCCTTCACCCAGTCCGCTACTCAGAGTAAGCTCTTGGTGCTCAGGAAAATATGCTCAGGCAAATAGAAAAAAAAGAAAAAAAGAAAAAAAGGGGGGGGGAAAGGGGGACGGGGGGACGGGGGGCGGGGAAGCCATACTATGCCCAGCTGGACAGTCCCTCGTAGCTAGCGTACATGCCCGCAGCGAGGCTGTCTCCGATGACCTCGATGCGACGAAAATGGTCGGGAATCTTGACGAGCCTCTCCCCGGCAGCGACATGGACCTTGTTTATCTGCACGCCGTAGGCCCAGTTGGTGACGCGCAGTTCAAAAATCCATGGGCGGATGGGGCCAACAAAGTCGGAGCCTGGAGTCTCTGGGCTCACAAGGAGGTGCGTAGCACCGGCCGTGATATTGGTGAACATCCAATCGAGTCCGCCGATGCGGTAACCGACAAGCACGCCATTGCTGGTTAGGTTGCCAAAGGTGATGGCAACCGTTTGGCCCGTATAGCCGAACTTGATCCCCGGGGCTCTGAGAGGATCATTATTAGGGGGGTGACAAGCTTACCAGTTTCATGCATGGAGATGCTAACTTACGACCACCACGATACATGCTTTGAGTCCCAGCGCCCCTTGTACGAGATCTCAGGGGCATTGGCGGGATACGTTCTGAAGGTGTAGTGCTTGGGATCAATCTTGGTATCTGGGAAGTGTACCTCCCTAACCTGGCCATTTTGTAGGATGACGGCGCTGGCTTGGGAGATAAAGGCAAGGCCAAAGACGGCCAGTCTTAACAGCGACGGCATGGTTGATAATGGCGCAACAGCTCAAGGGATATACGAGGGCGATTAGCTGGAAATGGGAGATAAATACTGAGGTAGTCGTAAGAGACTCAACCGCATCTCATGAGATCTCTCCGTCAGGCAAGGGGTCAGGGTAGCATAGCGGGATATTGCGGTACAACCAATTCAAGAGAATTGCAAATTGTCGACGGAATCAAATCACAGAATCCATAAACATAGTTTCATCTTCATTGGCGCAAAACGAGTGGCACAGCGTTGACAGGTTTGTGGGGGCCAAGTTGGGCACAACACACCATGGATCACACATCCAAGTCCCATTATCAAGTGCACGGATGGAGAAACCAAATGTGAATTGTGACCGAAATCCTTACCGTCTCCCCTCGCCAGGCGGAAGAAGCGTCTCCGGCATCCAATACTTATCTCCGTCCCGAGATCGGACTTTTCAGTATTTGTACAGATCGGCCTTGGTCCAAACAAACGGCTGTATAGAGGCTCATCATGTTGAGGCTTAAGACATTCTTAGGGTCCTCGAGACTCTCCAGGTTGCTTGGGGACGGATTGCTGCAGATGTTACAGGGAAAGGTGTCAAGTTCAGGGCTACCTTGCCTCGGATCGAGACATTGAGATGTGGCTACCCGCCAGAGGGACATGGAGAAGGTTTTCCCCGAGCCAAGTTCTTGGTATATGTAGGTGTCGACGGGCACTCAAGGCCCAGCTGTCTTGGTTCGAGGAGGGCAGGCCGGGTGTTGGGATGTTTGTTCCCAAGCGGTTGAACAGCGTGTGGGGCATCGTGCCAAGCAAGCTCCGCTGGTGGATCCAGAAGGTCAGAGGCACATGGGGTTCTCGTGCATCTTGCAACTTGATAAAGGTGATGGATGGGTGGTGATGGCTCTCTAGACAGGTTGGATGAATTAAAAATGCGAAGACTGGAATCAATTTCTTTCTGAGTAAAAGAGGCAAATCCCAAACCAACCCCCATCACACCCATCATGCGCAACTGCCTCAAAAGTGTCACATGATAAGGTTACACAATCCATCTTTCCTGACGGGGAAAGGCGGTCAGATCGCGGATCACCCGCTCCTGCCCCAGCGACCTCAATCTCCCAACCTTGATCTTCCCACTTTTGTCTCGAAAAGGCCGCTCTCACCAGATTCCGGCACAGAAATTGCGGCAGCATTGGACCTAAGGAAGACCTGGCCGAGTTCAGGTAAAAACAACGCGACACGGCTTACGGACGTTGGGGGTGTCGGGTACTTCGACACCAGTATATGAATGCCGCCCCTAGTCCGAGACATTGGACGACCACGACGACAACAGGATACGCCCCGGTGTTGACCGCCTACACAGGGGAGTGTCGCCATCTTCTCGGACATCCAATCCCGGCATCAATTGGCTCTCGAGCCTCCGCCACAACTACCGCATTCTCAGGTCTCTTTGCTCATCTTGCTGCGCGCCTGCCTTTCCAATCGTTCCCCCGCCGCCCTGCCATGGCACCACGGCAGTGACCGGCACCGAAGCGGAACCATGACGCCGTATCAGCCGATGACGTCTCCGACGTTCGAGCCAACTTCATCTGCGTTGCCCCAACCTCTTCCGCCAACCACCCGACGCCCGGCACCACGACCAGAGCCCCCGCCAATTCACACCCCGCAGTCCTGTCCTCCCATCGCCGTCGCACCAGTTGCGCCGATTCCTTGGGCTGGCCCAGATTTTTCTACATTAGCCTGGCAACTTGACGAGCAAACCTGGCTCGGAAGCCGCATTTCCAGGCTACACAACAGCACTCACAGGCTGTAGGAACAGGAGGAGGGGTGCCGTCTGTGCGACCGTGGCCGCCGCCATGTCGTCGCAGCAGCAGCAGCAGCAGCAGGATGAGGGGACAGATCCTCCCGAGAATGCCGTCCCGGACACGGAGCTCGGGCTGACCGAGGACCAAATACAATTGTTACGCCATGGCCAACAAGCCGTGGCTGCCGCGGCCCCCGGCTCGACCTCGTCGCGCGCCGCCAGCCGCGCTTCCTCCCACGGCCTGTTGCTGATGGACACTTCGTCGCTGACGGCGCTGGGCCGTCATTTTGACCGCGTCATGCAGTCCATCCAGCAGCGCCTCGAGTACCTGATGGAGCAGTCGCAGATTGTGACGCTCAGCGTGTACGACCAGGCAGGGAACCTCATCGACAACGCCGACGCCGAGATTGCGAGGTACCATGATATTATGGCGCAGATTGACGAGCTCGAGCTGGATTTTGACCGCATCGCCCAGATCCGCGAGATTGTACGCGGCTTTCGCCAGCGAGCCGAGGAGTTGGAGCGGGAACTGGACCGTTCCGGCGGTGGCGGCAGCTCGAGGAGGCACGGTCACTCGTCACGGAGAAGTCACGGCCATTCGAGTGGCTCCAGTCGACGACGATAAAGGCGCGCTGTTGTTCTTTTTTTGTGTCCAACGGCCGACACCTCACTACCCACCGACTTCACCAGGTTGCCACACCCTCACAATATCATCATGCTTCAGCAAATCCTGTCCGGGACACAGATAACGGGCAACTCTTTTCATCTTGATACCCACGCTACGAAGCTACCTACCTACTTTAATCATGGGCGGCAACATAACGTACAGCGATTGATGATTCAAACGACTCTTATGCTTGTTCTTTTCTTTCCTTGGATAAAATTTCGATGAGCCTCACGGCGCCACCACGAGACCAACAAGGAGATAACAGCAACAAATACACACCTCGGCCTCGCGGCCTCGATTGTTGAATTTGTGACTTCATTTTGTTTTAATCTTTGGATATCCAAAAAATCGATGACTTTCTGCTTTCAGTTACGGGGGTGGGACTTCTTCAGCTGTTCGGTTCTTTGGGATGGGTTCTCTACAAACCTATCTCACTCGATATTATTTTATGCTCCGGCTGAGTCAGAGTCGAGTGATGACATGTGTGTATAGTCGGCGAGACACCCAGCGTCGTGGAGTGGAGGAGTGGTTTGCTATGCTTCTCTTCTTCGATTCCTTTGGCGAGCAGTTTTATACCCAGGGTTGGCTATCAGAATCTTGTTTATCTTCTTCCCCCGGCTTTTTATGAATGACCTTGTGGAGCTGGTTGACCATGTACTTCGCACATAGAAAGCTTCGTGAGAAGATGTCACCATTGGACTTGAGTAAATGACTAAGGTCTTGTCCTGCCCATTATGAAAGATGGCCCGACCCATGAAGTTGTTGTCTATCCTTAGCTTCCGGTATTCTTCGCTCTGTACAGCCTCCCCCAAAAAACTCTTTGCCACCAACGCCGCCCCAAGACCAACCCAACCAAGAAGCATTTCCCAAGTCAACCGTACTCTCTCTCACATTGTGGATTGTGGATTATTCAGGACGCAAAACAATAACCTCATTTCCCTCCTTCAACCGCCGTCGAAACCTCCCGGCCGCCCCATCCCTCACGCGCTGCTCTGCGTCCAGCATCTCCTTGGCCTGCGCCGCCAATTCCTTCATGTCGTGTTTCACAGCCTTGGTCAGGATGGCGATCCATCCATTGTGCGGTTTGCACTTCTTCTTTGTGCACATGTAGGGAAAGGTGTCGTCCCTGTCCTCGCCGAGATCCGGCGGCCCTGCCGAGTCGGTTCCGTTTGTTGTAGGAGCACCGGTTGTTTCTGTGTGATTGCTGTTTTCTGGGTGGTGGGCATCGCCGTTTGTTCCATTGATTCCGTTAGTGGCCGCGGACTCCTCCTGAGGACCGTCGAGTCGGCCGGCTCTGAAAATCGCTTCTCCCTGCGGGGATGTCAGGAACCGAGCGAACTGGTGGGTGGCGCCAACGGTGTCGAGCCGGGTATCGTAGCCGCACAGGTCCTTGGCGGTGCCCTTGCCCGCAGCGATGGCGGCGTCGCGCTGCTTCACCGCCATGTCGATCAGTTGGAGCATCTTCTTGCAGAGGATGATCTCCTCGCCGAGCTGGGAGCGGGCGGCGGCGGAGGTGGTGATGAGTTCTTGTTCTTCGGCCGTCAGGGCGCGGGCGGAGGCGGGAGAGTCCCAGAAATTTGGGGGAGTGGCGAAGGGCTTTTGGCCGAGGTGCCACGGGGCGGTCGGTGGGGGGTCGGACTCGGAGTCGGCGGCGGGGGCCGGCTTGGTGGGCGCGTCGAGGAGGCCGATGAACTCTTCTTGGGTGAGCCAGTCGGAAACTTCGGGCGGAGCGCCGTCTTTGCTTCGGGGGAGTGTCGCGATCAACTGCTCCCACCAGGCCTGACAGTGATCGGACGAGCAAAAGATGCTGGGGCGGACTGCGTCATAGATACGTGATGGGTTGATGCAGCCGGGGAGCGAGCACATCTTCTTGTAGCGCGTGGTGTAGCGGCCGCCTTCGGTACAGTTAGGGCAGATGTATCTTTGCACCAGGTTCTCGCCGGTGTGCTTGTCCATGCCAATGCATTCACCATGGAACCAGTCCTCGCAGCGGTCGCAGGCGATCATGAAGCGATGGTCATCGGGACCACGACAAAGACAATACGGCCCATTGTCGGACTCGCTAGAGTTGCCAGCGTCTGCCGGTCCTGTACCATCGGCCTGCTTGGTCGCGGTGGCAGTCTTGGTTTTCTTGGATGTGCCGCCCTTGGTTTTCTTCGCGGCACTGGTGCCAGGGCGGGCACGTTTCGGGGTCGGCTTGACGGTCGATGCCGTTCCTTTCTTTTTCTTGGATGCGGCCAAGGAAGCGCTGGTGGTGCTGACGCTGGCGTCGTCGATCATGTCGTGGTCCATGGCCGCAGGGTCGGACGCAGGCTGGGATGCCTCGGCGTACGGCATGTTCGTCGTCGACGTGCCGTTCATGGTTGCTGAGTTCTGTGGATTGGGCGATTCCTTCTGGATTGCTGGTGATGTAGCAGAAGCATCGTCTGCCAAGTTTGGGGCGAAGAATGCGGACGAGAAGGCCATCATCCGTGACAATCCGGGCCCGCGTTGCGATGTATTGGAGATATGCAGGAGCACATGGCACTGCTATTCCTCCAGACACGCGTCGGAACGGGTCGCACGCCTGGTCTTGACGGAGGGCTGGTTCGCGCGTCAGAGGTTGGGAAGGGAAGAAGTTGTCGCTGCCGAAGGTGATGCATGGATGGCTCTGGCCTGGGGGGCGCCGCGGGCTGCTGAGCTAGGGAGCCCGCCATGCATGGGGGCTCCGCTTCATACAACCATCCTTGCTTTATGCATAAGGTGGTCTCGGCATGCATCAAACAGATATTCCTTGATAAGCGATAAGCATCAATCAGGCGATTATCGGTTTTATCATTCCACCAAGATCTGGATGACTGATGATGATGAAGCTTGACAGCTTGCGGCCCTCAACTTGAACGACTGCCCCTCTCCCACAGCTCGCCACCAAATGCCACAACCACTCGGAACTGCTCGCGTTGCGCTCAACGCGCTGGCGCGGACAGCTCCACGGAAATGCGCGAGGTCCATGGCCACATCCCGCAGTGCACTTCCCAAGAGGCCAGCCGCGAAGTCCGCTCAGTCGACCCAGCCATGCCAGGCACAGCCATTGGTCCAGAGAAGGACGTTCAAGACGGTCGAGGAGGCAAAAAGCCGGTATCGCTCGGGGGTATGACATGCGTCAGAGAGCCTGGGGGACTTTCCATTGCATTCGAGCACAGCTAACCTTACACCACAGCCCTTCTCCTGGAAAGCCGGCCTCCTGTTCGTCCTGACCGGTGTCGGTCTCGTGTGGTATTTTGAGAACGAGAAGAAACGGATGCAGCTAAAGCGGATCGCCGAGTCGACCAAGGGTGTGGGCAAGCCCAAGGTGGGCGGGCCGTTTGAATTGATTGATCAGAACGGAAACAAGGTGACGGAGCAGGACCTGAAGGGACGGTACTCGCTGGTATGTTAGGTCCCCCATGTCTGAGGTTGCGCACATATGTTGACGGACGGCGTGTGCGACAGGTTTACTTTGGCTTCACGCACTGTCCTGACATCTGCCCCGACGAGCTGGACAAGATGGCGCGCATGTTCGACCTGGTGGAGGCACAGCGGCCTGGGGCGCTGACGCCTGTGTTCGTGACGTGCGACCCAGCGCGCGACGGGCCCAAGGAGCTGAAGGACTACCTGGTCGAGTTCCACCCCAAGTTTTTGGGCTTGACGGGCACGTACGAGCAGATCAAGGCCATGTGCAAGGCGTACCGGGTCTACTTCAGCACGCCGAGCAACGTGAAGCCGGGCCAGGACTATCTTGTGGACCACAGCATATACTTCTACCTGATGGACCCGGAGGGAGACTTTGTGGAGGCTCTCGGGAGGCAGCACTCGCCTGAGCAGGGCGCCAAGATCATTCTGGACCACATGAAAGAGTGGAGGGGAAGGTTAGGGTCGAGATGAGAAGAGGAATGCCTGGTTTGTCCTGGGCGGGTATGTGATGTGTACTACACGACTAGACACCTATGTATCATATCATATCTCGACTCTTTCATCAAGAGAAACCATCTCGATATCTTACTGGTGGGCTGTGTTCAGGGGCTGGTCGCGAGCTAGCCTCCCTTCAACAACTACGTCATGTCTCTCGGCGTGGGCCTGGCTAGTCCTGCTCCCCTCTGCAATGTTCACGTGTTGCTGGCAGCCTGCAGCAATTCGGAGTTTTTATTTGGTTGAGTTCTGGCCGCGGGCGCGCTATCGATCATCCCACGTGAGGGGCATCCCCTTACGTCATGGGCGGCCCCAGCCGCCGAACAAGCCCACGGTGGCCCCACACCCCGCTGACGAGAACCCTGGATCCAAGATGCCGGGAAAGAAGAGTTCAGGTGAAAATGCAAAGTCAATTCAGGGAACCTTTACACGTGCCCTTCGTGGACTTGATTTTTTTTTTTTTTGGACGAATAAATCAAGCATTACTTCAACGCCGACCCGTCTATCCATTTCTTCATAACTTGTCCAAACCTCCCATATATTCAATTCTCTCCCCTACAAACTCCTGGTCTGGTCTGAGAATCCTATCCCACGCATTTACCCCTCTTCCCGACCATTATCGTCGCCCCTTATCGGAATCACGCGGAGGATATTCTCGGCCTTGTATTCTCGTCTCACTTGTCCGCCTGACCTCCCACGCCGTTTACCCCCGTTGTTGCCCTTGACCGCTCTCGAGTAGCCCCCGCGAAATCGCTAGACGAGCACCGCAGCCCTCGCACAAAGAGACGCTCGCTTCGCAGCCCGCCCAGCACACAATGCCTACTTCTGCTCCAGATCCCGGGACTTCAGCTTTGCCAAAGCGCTCTTCTTTGAAGACCGACAACGACGGCGACAAGAATCCTGCCGCAGCTGCGCCAGCCAAAGGTACTTTCCAATCATCTCCTCCACACCTCTCTTGTCTGCTTCTCCTACTGCTGCAGGCTATTTTGGTCTGAATTCTGTGCTACTTGAGCTGCAAGCCGGCATCTGCCTAGCCCGGGGGATATCTTGACCCCGCCACGATTACATTGCCTTTCTGTCTTTTTCTTCTAACTTTACAAAGCCGTACAGATCGCAGAGCCCGAGTCTCCAGGCCCAGATGAGCCGCACATCAGGAGGCAGTTTTCGGCTGGTGTAAATCGTCGACTTACCGGACGCCCGCCTTCGTCTCTGGCTGCGTCAAGGTCTTCCACTCTGAGCCAAGACAGCATGGACGTCTCTTACTTCGATTCGAAGAGCGCTACGCCAAGTGCCGCCTCCGAAGGACTCCGTACTCCCCATTCCAGCAACCCTTACCTCCATCGACTTGAATTGGTCACCGAGAGGATCCTGGGCCAGGTCACTGAGTGGCTGCAGCGGGAGAAGATCAAGAAGGAGAAGAGGAAATCCCGACGTCAATCCCGCCCGCCGAGGGACTCGGCGACCGCAAATGATGACTCCGTCCCTGCTGCGACCCGGCGTAGCACCGAGTCGGCCGCATCCGACTCCAGCAGCGTCTCGCTCGATAGACTCCAGAAGATTGTGGATGAAAACGTCGCCGCCCTGGGCCTGAACCCGACGCCTGGCGCTGGCCCCCGCCTAACTCGCAAAAGCCGCAAAAAGTCCAGCAGGGACCTTTATCGTGCCGCCTCGTCTGACACTGAGTGGGTGGACGACGACGTGGTGGTGCCTAGCTGCGAAGCCGTCCTTGACAACTCTAAGGCTCTCGGCTACACGAGCGGTCAGTCAGGCGCAGACGATTCTGCCACGACGCCTGGTCGCAAAGAGAAGGACAGACAGAATTGGATCACCTTCAAGAACGAGATCATACGCTTGGCACACACGCTGCGGCTCAAGGGGTGGCGCCGTGTGCCGCTCAACAGCGGTGAGACCATCTCGGTCGAGCGCCTTAGCGGCGCCCTCACCAACGCAGTCTATGTCGTGTCTCCACCGCCCGAGTCGGTGCTGCCCCGTGAGCCTGGCAAGAGCCACCCGTCCAAGGTGCTGCTGCGCATCTATGGACCCCAGGTGGACCATCTGATCGACAGGGAGAACGAGTTGAGCGTGCTCCGGCGGCTGGCCCGGAAGAAGATCGGCCCTCGTCTGCTTGGAACCTTCCTCAACGGACGGTTTGAACAGTACCTGAATGCGACACCGCTTACCCCAAACACGATGAGAGAGCCCAACACCTCCAAGCAGATTGCCAAGCGCATGCGCGAGCTGCACGATGGCGTCGAGCTGCTTGAAGAGGAGAGGAACGGGGGCCCTGCGGTCTGGAAGAACTGGGACAAATGGCTTCGTCAGGTAGAGAAAACGGTTCAGTACCTTGACAAAGAAGTCGTTGCCAGGCCGCAATCGCTTCCTGGCGGCGTCTGGAAGACGCGGGGCTTCGTTTGCGGGGTACCATGGCCTGTCTTTAAAGGACTCGTGGAGAAGTATCGGGAGCATTTGAACGCCTACTACGGCGACGCAAAGAACCTCCGTGACAAGCTGGTGTTTGCGCACAATGATGTAAGCTCTTACCACTTTTCTTAGTCTCATCGGTTGACGTTTCTTTCTAACCGTAACCCCATCCAGACTCAATATGGCAACATTCTTCGCTTCCAGCCCGACGACCGCAAGTCCCCACTCCTTCATCCCGCCAACGAACACAAGCAACTCGTCGTCATCGACTTCGAGTACGCGGCGGCCAATGTCCCTGGCCTTGAGTTTGCAAATCACTTTTCCGAGTGGACTTACAATTACCACGACCCTGTTTACTCCTACGCCTGCAATACCTCCGCCTACCCCACGCCTGAGGAACAACACCGGTTCATTCGCGCTTATGTCGAGCACCGTCCGCAGTTCTCTTATGTCTCTCCTAGCACACCCAATACACCGGGAGAGCTATCGGCAGCAGTGGCCTCCCAGCAGCAGCAGCAGCCCAACGGCAACGGAAGTCCTGCACAGCCTCAACCAGGCCCGAAGAACTCGGTCGCCGAGTTTATGCTCGACGCGCGTGCCCCTCCAGGCGGGTGGAGAGAGGAGGAACGCCGGCGTGAAGAGGAGGTTGAGCGCAAGGTGAAGGCGCTTATGGAAGAGGCGAGGCTGTGGAGGACGGCCAACAGCGCCCAGTGGGTTGCGTGGGGAATTGTGCAGGCCAAGGTTCCCGGGTTGGAGAAGAAGGGTGAAGAAGAGGAAACGGAGGAAGAGGAGGAGGAGGAGTTTGACTACCTCTCATATGCGCAGGAGCGGGCATATTTCTTCTTGGGAGATTGTGTGCTGATGGGGCTGGTGAAAAAGGAGGAGCTTGAGGATGGGGTGGCGCAGCATTTGAAGTTGGTCAACTATTGAAGGATATAAATGGATAGAGAAGCGATGGTTGCTTCGGGTTGTCTATCATCGGGACTGACGAGGGAGTTGTCTTTGAGGTTTGGGGGGTTGGCTACTGCTTTTGTATTGTTCCTGTTCTTTCAAGAAGGGATACCCTAGCGGTGCCTCCATGTTGCAGGTCTTGATGACCTGGGCTGTTTTAGGGTGGCGGTTTGGATAGGCATCAATATTAAAGAAGACTTAATTTGTATCGGTCATGAATGGGGTGATGGTGATGATAACCGGGATGGTGGTCATCAAAACTTGGCCGTTGGAGACACAAGGAGTGATAGAATAATAGCTCTTCTGCCGCGGAGAGTAGGCCAGTTAGCGGGGCAACTGCCGGGTCTGTCTGGCAGCCCCCATTGCAAACAACAATCTCTTCCCAGTTCTTGGAAAGAGCAACGCAAGAAAATTTGACGGTGCTCCCTGCTTGAGCTTGTACAACATCCAGTTCCAGACGATGAATAGCTCCCGCGTCCTCCTTTATGTGCAGCAGTCGATCCCAAAGTGTTCTCATCATCGTGTTGATTAGCGTACTCGAATTCCTGCCATCTATCATTGTTGTTGATAGTCTCTTCATTACACCTACACGTCCGTCCTCGGTCGAGTGGACGCATCGTCATCCGAGGAAGCCAAGTCTCTCAGTCCAGCCGGTCTTTATTCGGTCCTGGGAATTTATACCTACATCTCTTCACCGCCAGGACCTCCCCGAAAAGAGACGATAACCCAGGCATCAACGCTCAATTGGCATCAATGGCTCCTGTGGTGTGTCCCTCGTGTGAGAGTATGTCTACCCAAGGTTCCCAACAACTATGAGACGCAGGCATGGGATAACGCCAGCCCGAGGAAGGACATGATATGAGCGACCAGCTGACACATTGTTGTCAAATTGCCTTGCGTATTATAGGACCTACGGCGGTCGTCATGGTGTACTGCAGAGACTTCAGCGAGAAAGATCAAGTGGACTCGTGGAGATTGGGGAGGAAGCTGAAGGTGCATCTTCTTTGTCCAGAGTAAGTTTCCTGACTTCTTTCTTCCTTCCAATATCAAGACTTGTTTCCATTCTTACTTCCCGATTTTCGTTTTGGACTATCACTAATGAAGGTCTCTGATGAACAGATGCTTCAATGACCGGGTCGAAGCAGGAATGGGCAGCAAGTGTCGGGCGTGTAAACGAGACAGACCTAATGTAGGCCGATGGGTGTACAACCCCGAAACAGATGAATATGGATTCAAGAATAGGTGGGATCCGAAAGTGGAGGTTGATTTGGCGAGGCCGGATGAGGATGAGACGGGGGTGATGGAGGGGGAGTGAAAGGGTGGTTAACGCGCCAGGTACTCCGTACTGAGCATTGTTACCTGGATAGAATTACCTAGGTCGGCCAAGGAAGCGAGTAGTTACTACAATTGAGCGTATCGAGCGACGGCTGTATATATCTACAACCTATCCCTACATCCTCATACGGAATACATACATTGAGAACGACGTCCCAAACCAAGGCCGGAGAGCGCTCCGAGTGGCCGTTGTCTTGGAGACGGTCATTGTTTACATTGCCCCTGAATCTGCGACGGCCAAGAAAGCTGATGGCTGGTCTGGGCAGCGGCTCCGGACCCCACATCCCCGCCCGGCCCCACACCGCCGAACTCATCCGGATGACGGCCGAAGGCCTCTCTCTTCTCTCTTGGGACAGCAAATTGGCGGGGAAATGAATACAAAATAAGACTAAAAGCAAACGCAAAATAGACAAACTGCATGCTCTGTCTCTCATTTGATGCGCTGGCACCGTCAATTGCATTTTGCAGTCCACCAAGTTGCCTGGTTTGGTGGCAGCAGGTCCCAACTGCGGCAAAAGAAGACAAAAAGAGAAAAAGCGGTGGCTGGGCAAAAGCTGAGTGGTCAAGGCTTTCCCAACCACACACATCATCCTGCAGAACACCTCACCGCGGCCACCCCGACTTCAGACAGCCAGGTGTCCGCCCAACCTCCTCCTCTCTCTCTCTCATAGATCGGTAAGTATTTCACTCTTTGAGGTGCCCGACGGCCGCCTGCCGCCGGCATCATTCATGCAATGCAATTGATGCATCATCGTCCTTCCGATTCCGTCTTGTGTTTGGGCACTTGGTCACTTCGCGGCTGTTTGTAACTCTCGTCTCAGTGGTGGAGAGGCTCTGTGGCTGTGGTTCGGCAGTCCAGCTTGACGTTGCTTTTGCTTCCTTGCTTTGCTCTTCTGCTGGTTCCTGCGTCCCCTTGTTTTCCTTGCCGTCATCCCCTCTGCCCTGTTGTCGGGAAGCATGAACAGCCCGAGCCGTCGTCCCCCAGAGTATCCTCCTCATCATAGTCATCTTTCTTCTGATCCTAACAGGCCAGCGACGGCCCCATCACCCAACCCCTCCGATCTTGATCCCAGCCGGCTTCCGTATCCTCCAGACACCCACCACCAACAACAAGAGGCCCGCTCTTCCGGGCCTCCCATCCCCGTTGAGGGCCCGCACATCCGTGTACCCAGCATTCCCTCTTGGCCTCCACCCGAAGACTGGCGACTCTCCGCCATGAATCCCGCCAGGGCCGAAGAATTCAGGGACGAGCTTGCTCGCCTCGACGGCGTCATCACGCCGGGAGTCGACAACACCCCCTTCATTCAGTATGCCATTGAGGCTCTCACCCGAGGCCGCGATGCCGACACTGGCTTCCCGGACCCCCTTTCAGTCAGCGGCAGCTCCTCGTCTGGACCTGTCCTCAACCCCAACCCCATGGTACCAGGTCAGTCTGGGCCGGGAGGCCAGCAACCACCGCAACAACAACAGCAGCAGCACCCTCCAACAGGAGGGACGTTACCATCCCGTCCTGCCGCAGCTCATCCTCCTGCCCCGACACAACCTACTCAGTTGAACCCCGAGGCCCAACCACTTCTTCCTCACCCCCCCGCCATCCCGGGTCCTCGAGAGTCGGCACAGTCTCTTGCTGAGACGCTGCTTAAGAATGCCCGGGCCCAGCCTCACGAATGGAGGCCCGTCCGGGACGACGAGCTCGTCTCCAATGGCCGCGCGTTGCCGCCATTAACGTTCCGCCCGTGGCCTCTGCGCCCGCTGCCCTTGTTTGGCTTCATGGCCGTCTGCATCCTCATGATTGGCGCTTTGATCTTCTGCGCCGTCTACTCGCACCTTCGCCAGGGGTTGTTGCCGTGGGTTTCTCTCTACGGTGGGAGGTACTTCATCTTCCGCTTCTTGCCGCAGCTTGTTGCTGCTGGCGTTCTGCTCTATGCGCAGTTTCTCGTGTCCACCATGCTGCGCACCCACCCCTTCGCTCAGCTGGCTGCCGAGGAATCCGAGAAGCGGGCGGGGGCTCTGTTCCAGGACATGTATCCCTCCTTTCTCTGGCCGCGCTTGGTCGGGCCTTGGAAGGTGTGGGTGCCCGTGGTTATCACCTGGCTGACGGCTTTCACCATCCCTCTGCAAAGCTCCCTCTTTACCGTCATCCTGGTGGACCAGAAGTGGATATGGGCCACCGTCCAGGGCGTAGCGTGGACGCTCGTTGCCTTGTACCTCCTCCTGCTGGCCTCGACCATCCTCGTGTGGCGGACCTGGGCTAGCATCACCACCACTGGTCTGGTCTGGGACCCTCGATCTCTCGCCGATATCTCCGCCCTTGTCTCTGAGACCAACACGGCCGAAGATTATCGCGGTACCCAGCTCGCCCGCAGTCGCGAAGGCATCCGCTTCGCCCTGCGCCGCCGAACCTCGGACCGGCTCTGCTACTGGACATGGAAGGACGGCCGCCACGGCATCTGGCACACCCTGGGCAGCCCGATGGACCAGCCTAATCTCATGCCCCTCCGCGGCCTTGCCGCCGGCGAGCGCATGTCCCGCGCCGACGAAAAGAAGAAACAAGCCGGTCCCGCCGGTGTGCCCCTGCTCCACCAGACTGACGCCGCCGACGACCACCAGCGCGATCCCGACCACGACCTTGAACACGCCGCGCGCGCGCCGCGTCCGTACCTCCCCTGGGCCCTGCGCACCTCGCCGCTGCTCTGGATCGTCCTCATCGCCCTGGCCTTGCTGATCGTCATCTTCGTCGCCACCTTCCACCCGGCCACCCGCCTCTCGGCCGGGTTCCGGCCCGGGCTCTCCTCGGCTCCGCGCGGCGGCGCTTTTTCGCCGGCCGATTTCGTGTTTAGCTTCATCCCCTCCCTGGTCGGCGTCATTGTTTTCTTGGCCTTCCAGTCCCTCGACATGCACGTGCGCATCCTCGCCCCCTGGGCCGAGCTGTCCAGCCCCCGCGGCGCGCCCGCCGATCAGTCCATCCTCGCTGACTACGCGGCCTGCGCCCCGGGCCAGGCGACCCTGCACGCCCTGCGCAACAAGCACTGGCGCGTCGCGGCGGTGTCGCTGCTCGCTACTATCAATGTCGGCATCCCGGTGATCGCGGGCGGGTGTTTCATGGCCTTGACCGTGCCCAGCAGCAAGAACGGCGCAGCCAACCTGGGCCTGGAAGGAGGCGAAGTCCGCATGTACGCCAACGTACCCGCCTACGGCGTGCTCCTCGGCTTGCTGGTCCTTTACGTCACGGGTCTCGCGGCGCTGCTCCCCGGTCGCGCGGCCATGCGCATGCCGCACCCTGTTACTTGCCTTGCGGAGGTGGTCGGGTACCTGGTCAGCGCCGAGCTGCGCGAGGAGCCGGCGTTCAAGCGGTGCGTGACGCGCAGTGAGATGATGTCACGGTTGGGCGTGGGGAAGGGGTTGCCCGGCGAGGCGCAGAGTTGGTGGGCGTTTGGGTTTGGAGGGGATAGTGGCGTTGGTGGTGCTGGTGGTGTTGGGTCTGGAAGTGAAGGGCATGGGGAGATGGAGTTGGGCGTGAGGAGGGTGAGGAGGTTTACCGAGAGGGTGAGGAAGAGTCAGATTCAGCGGCCGAAGGTGGGGTGATGAAGGGAGTGAGTGGTAAATGGAGGGAAATGAGGTGATGATTGTGATGATGAGTGATGATGGGTTATGATGATGATTACTTGGGGTTGGAGTTTTGTTTTCTTGTGTGTGTTTTATGTATTCGCAGAGGTTTGTGGGAGTTTGGAAAAGTGTACATGGATGTTTTATGATGTTAATGTTTATCATGAGGGGAGGTTGGATGATTGGATTTGGGAGGAGGATAGTTGCATTCCAGTCAATACCGAACGCAATGGGGGAGTGCTGGGACGATTCATATGTGATATTACTGGAAATATGAGCAAACTGTATGTATGCAGTACATAGGTAGACACATTGATGTATGAAATGAACATAAAATGATTGTGAAGAGCACAAAGTCAGACATACTGTACTTCCTGCCTTTCCTGCTCCTAGCCACCCCTGGGACCTGTGAGACAAATGAACCTGGTCATCTTGGCCATCATCCTTGATTGATTGGAAGGCATTTCATCATCCAAAAAAGACCGGATCCGTACGGAGCACATTACATGCCAGCGCGGTCTTGCGTGGAAACTAGACGCGTGTATTTGAAGTTGGTGTTTGTTCATTCGAAACCGCACATGGGAGGATAGGAAGAGGTGACCCAACCATTCCTCCTATTTCCAAACACAAAACGAACAAGAGAAAAGGAAAAGAAAAAGAAAGACAAAAAGCTCACCGCCCAACCCTACTCTTACGGTATTTAGGGATGGACCGGAGTAGGGGAGGACGGCTACGAAAAACCCTCAGTGGGATTTTTACTCCAGTGCTCGCTTCGGCTCGGACCCAAGCCGTTCTTCTTTTTCTTTTTTTTTCTTTTTCTTTTTTTCTTTCACAAAAGGGGCCCGGCAAATCTGGGATTTTTTGACCACCTCCCCCACATACCACTTGACGGTTGGGTATGTGAGGGAGGTGGTTGGGAAGAGGGCACAACGCGGTGAGTTATATACTTGGGAGCCAGGAATTTGAGGCACTTTCGCTTGCAAACATGACGAGACTCGCTGTCAATCTTCTTAACTGGGTCCCTACATTCAATCGAGCAACATCCTGTTCCGCAATTAATGCTTGGTCCTCTCCTCGGACACCTGAACACCAGCACGTCGTCGTTGACACAAACCCATTGTCCCACCCGTGATACAAATACATAGTTGGTCGTACAAACTCCGTACATTGACCGTAGCCGATCTCCCTTCCGCATCCCCACGTAAGGTATCCTGTTGCGCCCTGTGTTCCGTAACATGAACAATGGATAATATTATCCCAATGCCCACCCGCCCAACACCAGTCCAACCATCCTTGAAGATCCCGTCACCCAACCTAGCCAGTCCCAGCCACCTCAATATCCCAAAAAGCCAAATAGACCTGTTAGGAGACAAACGAAAGAGATAGAGACATTCAATACCTCCTCTTCAACCTCCTCAACCACCCCATCCTTTCCTCCCTTTCCTCCTCCCTCTCCTTCTCCTCACCACCGCCGCTGCTCTGACGAGGAAGGTCCATACTAACCGCCGACCTCCGTACCTCAACATGGTCCTCTTCTTCTTCAGGTCCATCTCCTTCCATCTCCCCACCACGTCGCCAGGGAGTGTGGTGATGATTATGTCGTGACGCGGCATTCATGGTGCGAGATATTATCCTGCTTCGTGATGATGATGATGATGATGATGATGATGTCGGCCCCTCATCGCTGGCGCTGCGTTTGTGGTCCTGTCGCGTCCCGATGTACGTGCTGCTACCACCGATCCCCAGGACGGGTTGTTTTTGTTTGGATTTCTTTTCGGGTTGCGGTTGTCGTTGGGCGTTCCTGCTCCCGTCATCTTGATGATGATGGTAGTGATGGTGGTGATGGTGATGGTGAAGATGGGGATGCGCCAATCCATGAAAAGACCGCCGTGCCAGACTCCGAGTTTCGCTACTACTACTGCCGCTACCACCACCGCCGGAGGGAGATTTGTTGTGGTTGGTGCGGTCACGGCCGCCGGTCCTCTTGTTTCTGGCGCTGGTGCGAGACTCCTCCTCCTCTTCGGTGTCCGACTCGAATTCGAAGACGGAGATTTGCGGAATGGTTGGGGAAGACGGCCGGCGTTCGGCTGCCATGGCAGTAACCGCTGCCGTAGGAAGGGGTGGGAGAGGTCGGTGAGCAAAGGCACTAGGTGGTGCGGGTGGTGGCGGGAAATCGGGGCTATTGGATAGAGACGCTCGCTCTCTTCTTGCTTGCTCCTTGGCCAGCGTGGCGAGGGCTGGCGTGGAGCGGGTTATGGTTTTGGAGAGAGGGAGCTTTCGAGGCTGGGGTTGAGGCTGGACAACAGCATGTGATGGTGGTGGCTGTGAAAACTCTTGCTGGTAGGGTTTGGGAGTCTCGAAGGGCCACCGCACTGCCGCCACGGGGGATGAGGTGGTGTCTGTGGGCGGCTTGGGAGAGCTAGGAGGGGTTGAAGCAGGGCTCCGAAGCAGAAGAGGAATGGAGTCTGTCGAGCTCGTCGCGCTTGAGCCGCCTTGGTTTGTTGCGCAGAACGGAGATCCTCTGGATGAGCCAGGCCGATACCCCTGAGCACTGCCCGTACGGCTGTTGATGGAGATGCCAGTTGGACTCCTAGGCGTTGGTTGTGACGACAGAAAAACCGGTGCAGATACCAATCTGCGCTGCTGTGTGGGGACTGGTGATATTGCAGTCCTTGGGGGAGTGATTGCTCGACACACATGAGCCGGGGGGAATAGAGAATAGGCAGGTCTCGGAGGAGGCTTGGGTTGGGTTGATCTCGCCTCTGGACACGAAACAACCACGCGTCGACTAGATTCCAACAGCTGGTGGCTCTCCATGGTGGACGAGGGTTGACTGGTCACACACCGAACTGGCGCGGATTCCGTCCCGGAAACAACTTGGATTATTGAAGCGTCTTCTGGATTTCCATAGCACAATGCCCGCTGCTCAATGGGGGAAGGGTGGTAATGGCTGTCATCTTCTGAATATTCGGACTCGTGATCTTCAACCATCCCGGGCACTGAAGATGCAGACCCTTGGGAGTCCCGAGAGGGCGCGTGTTGCTTTTCCCGGTAATGGTGTAAAACGTCGGTACGAGGATATGAGAAATTTGTAACTAACCGAGAGGTTGGGCAGTATCTGATCTCAGTCACCTCGGCGTCGTTGCCAGAAGTTACTCGTTTCTTCACCCACATTGTGGTCATATCATGTGTCTTAGGAGATGGAGAGGGCCAAAAGAGAAGGAAAAGGACAAGGTGACAGTGATACTAGGTAAATGAGTCTGTGATATGAATATTATGAGTGAGGTGACGAAGACAGGATAAGCAAACAACTCTCACGGTGGAGCAACTTCAGTGAGGGTGATAGGTAGACGAAATGCGATCCTTGCACTCACTTATACGACGACGTGACCCTCCGAAGGTTGAGGCTTGGGAAAGGGGCAAAAATGCGGAGGGTGGGTTGGGACTTGGACGCCACTCAGAGATCGGCGATCTGGGGGAGACGTAAACAATGGCGAGGGATGATGGCACGGAGGGATGTACGTACTTCTGTACTCCAGAGTACCGCGACCACTGGTCTTTGAAATATGCCCGTGCCAGCAGTTGCCAACAGTCAATCGTGTTTGTTTCTCGAGCAAGGGCTGGCTTGTTCCGAGGGCTTCAGCAAGCCCTTGAAGAAAGGCCTCGACCTTTCTCCATCACCATTGTGCTCAATGCAGGTACTGATGTAGCAGGGCTGTGTAGGGCTGCACTCTGAAAGGCCTTTCACTTCTGTGTCGGGATCCCTTGACATTGGATGACAAGCGGAGAGAACAGTGGGAAGAGTTGGCTGGCTGACGTCTTGTTCGACAGAGAATCTGCAAACTTGGCATGACGTATCTACCTAGGTACCTCCTGCGTCCTCGCACCTCTTAGCAACCCCTATGCTGTTCCCCGGACCATTTCCCGGCCTCTACCACGAGCTTCCCCAAAAGCTGAACCAACGGTTTGCTAGATCTGTGTTCGTGCTGCATGGCGCCGCACTGAGGTTGGGCCGGGGAGATGTACATTGCATATTAGTAAGTCTCCTTTCTTGCGCAGGGATAAAAAAGGCCAAGACGAGGGGCATCTGTTTGCCAACGCCATTTCACCACGTGTCGGAAGACAAGGAGCGCGTCGAGATGCCGATGCCGGGACGCACGAGTTGGGAGATGTCGACAGGTAAGGGTTTCAAGGGAGGTAGACTCTGTACTGTACCTGCCTGATGTAGGGAGAAAGGTGGTTATTTTGCCAACCCCCTTGGACAGGGACATGACGGGAATCCAAGGGCCATTTCAGCATCGAACAGAGAGGCAACTTGAACTGCCGAAGGGTCGACTGAATGAGGTGCCGACATGTCTTCCCTCTCCCGTTATTCTTGAACCCTCTTCCAACCTCCCTCGTCTACTCGTAGGTCTGAAGTTTGTCTCTTGGCTAGGCCCCCCTCACCTCCGCGGGTATGTAAGTTGTCGATCTCCCGTAATCCACCCGGATTTAAGCTTCCCTAGCCAAGATCTGCGATCACTTCGCATCGCCAATCGGAGCCCATCGGAATGGTATGTTGGTGCCGCAGCAGGTTGACGGTGTGGTCGCAGCCTGCAAGCCGCCGCATGCACCTATGTAGGTACTCGACCCGCACCGTGCAGCAGGCAGATAGCCACGAATGGTTCGCCATGACCATGGCCTGAGCTGCAGTGCATCTTCAGGTGGTTACGCTGAACCTGATGGAGTCTTTGGAGCATGTACAACTTCCGAACTACCATTCATCCGAACCCCTATTCCACATGGAGAAGGACATACATGCATGGTTTGACAGCTAGCCATAGCGAGCATCCAGCCGAGGATTTTGCCTTCACTGTTCTGGATTATTCAGCTGGGGTCAGTCGTTTTCTTCTTGCTGTTCTGTTCATCTTGCATCAACTGAGGCACTAGGTGTATGTCCCGATAATGATGATGGCAAACCAACCCAACTTCTCAGGAGTTCCGATGTGTGAATCTTGCTTCGAGTTGCCCTAATGGCATAGACAAACCTGCAGCTCATCCATCCAGACAAACCATCAGCAAACTGTCGGAGCTGACCACTGATATTGCCTGTTGTCTGACCGTCTCCTGTGCGCAAACCCCCGAGTTCTGCAAGGTATCGTCAAGTCACCGCTTATTTGACTAATAGGCCAATACGGAGTACGGAATATTTATATCTCAGCTGCAGTTGTTGGCGTCGACTCGGGTGAAGCTGCACGTCAACCCACGCAAACATAGTCCTCCGAAGACGCCACTTTGTCAGTTTTCGTGGTCTCTTACGGAATATCCGGATAGATCCAAACCACGCAACCATAGCATCACATATGTGGATTATGACACACTGGGCGGTCTGTCCTCAAGTAAGGATCTGTACAGCAAGGACGCAAACTTGAAAAGTGCACTCAGATACACACCTAGGCTGGCAGGTACCTCGAGTACTTAGCCATTTTCTCAGGGGTAAAAGCACCATCAAACACAAGCTGCGCAAACTTTCGATATATCCAGTAGCTTCCATCCACCCGCTTCACACTTATCCCGGGCTCAACGAGTCAAGGGCAGAATGAGTTTCTACTAGGTATGTCAACTCCGTAGCTAAGCTGTCAACATTCTTTCCAAATCTCTGCCACCACAATATCCGTCCTAGCATTTTCTCTCGTCGGGCCGATGACGAAAGCTCCTCCTCCCGAGGTCGGATCACACGATGCATCCCGCATCATCGTATTCTCCTATTTCCCAGCGGTTGTGTGACTCTCGGCATGAGCTTTCAGCTTCCCACTGGCGATGAGCCGCTTCCCAATATACCTTAGGTAGCTTTCGTCGCAGTGTCACAACCGACCCGGTACCATCAGGTCACGGAACCCGGAGCTTCTCCCGGATGCATTGCATTGCGTTTGTGACGCAAACATCTCCAATATATTTCCTTTGATCTGTATTATTAACGAAGTATGCTCTGCGTTTCGACCATCCGCAGTTTACGCATTTTCCCTCTTCACCCCTCTCCCCCTCCAGACCCTCCTCCTCGTCTTCTTCCATCCCCTTCAGACGCTTCCTGTTTGGGACTCGGCGATGCTATCGGGATGTCCATCTCCACGCGCCTCACCATTCCATGGTAGTCAATTACATCCTCGTCACCCGACTCCGATAACTCCCCTTTCTCCTCCTGCCCGGGAGCAGTACCCGATATTGCCAGGGGGCTCTGCTCGGGCGATGATGATGATGTTGTTGTCGTGTTGGTATTCCTCCCAACCCCCCTCTGACCACCGCCAACATCAACAGGAGCAGTAGCAGCAACGCTACTCACAGACAACGGGCGCAGGAAACTCAGTGGCCTCGGACGGGATAGCCACAGAGTCTTGGCCTTGAGCGGGGGCCTCAACTCCTCAACTTCCACTGCCGCTGCTGCAGTGGCAGTGGTGGTTCCGACGGTGGCGAATTTGGAGGACTCGTCGTCATTGATGCGCGAGGCATAACCGACCTCGATGTCTGGGACGAGATACGGCCTGTGGAGGCCCATGGCCTCGAAGACGCCCGGAAACCAACGGCGACACAGCGGCCAGAGGGTGGGCAGGGTGGCGGTGATGATGGCTAGGTTGACCTCGATGGTGTAGAGCGTGTAGCCGAGAGAGTAGTGGCGGTCGGCAGGTTGAAGGAACCAGATGCGGATGACGGAGTAGAGGCGGAGGGTACTGGCGAAGGTGACTCTGTTATTTTTGTAAGGGTTAGCGTCAGTGGCTGGGTGAGGACATGGAGGAGGAGGAGGAGGAAGAGGAGGAGGAGGAGGAGGAGGAGGAGGAAGAGGAGCATAAAAATAGGCACGAGGTAAGCAGGCACTTACAGTCCTCCCAAAGCAAAGACTGCCAAAATCGCAAACCGAACCCTCTCGTTCAACTTGATACCCAAAAATGCCATAAACGGCACCAGCAGCGTCAAGATATCCGTTACGACATTGATCACCGCGAGCGACAAGAAAAACATGTCTGCTTGAAAACACTTTCCCTTGGTCCCCGCCGCTGGGCCGAGCCAGGCGAACTGGACGGGGTAGCACATCAGGATGTTGGCAGGCAGGAAGACTGCGAGCTGGACGACCAGCAGCGCGATGAGGGCTTTGCAGGACAGCCGCACGAGCCGCTTCGTCCCGCCGAGCCGCAGAAGAAAAAGGAGGGCCGATATTTTGACGAGCACGAGCAGTGGCGTGTAGCAGAGCCGGTTCATGAAGTCCCAGAAGAAGCCCTGGTTCCAGGGGTGCGGGGGAATGTCGCGGTCGTGGATGCCCCAGTAGCCGGTGCGGACATCTGAGCGGGGTGTTTATTAGTTGACCAGGTCTAGTGTAGAAGTAAGGAGGGTGTTGTTATAGGAATCTCAAAGAAGGCTTCGTACAGAAAACAGTGAAGACAGATTGTGGGATTCCAATGGCCTAACAAACCACATTAGTCAAGCGTGAATCTCAACCCCGAGACTTTGGTGAGATAGGCGTACGGTTGCCAGGAATATGAGCCAGTCATCTGAAGAATAGAAGGAGATAAAGTCAGTACTCGCCCTCTCCATGACCAGGAGCTTCTCGAGAGACGAGTCCACCCACCCAAACCAAGCCCGCACGATATCCTCCTCGCGTACCAGCGCAAGATGCAGGCCACAACGGCCGGAATGGGCCCGAAGCAGACCAGAAAGAGCCCGAACACTTGATAGCCGCTGTACGGAACCGGTCCGATGGGATTGACCGCGTACGCATGGGCCACGCTGAACGTTCTTGTGTACATGGTGGTGGAGTTGGTCCCGGTCGTCGGGTTGCTGGTTGAAGTTGGTAGTACCTTCAGGGCAGTGTTGTTTTCGAAGTCGGGTCCATATGTTTATTTCAGAACATAACGGAGTCAATGTCGATGAGGTTATAGTTGCTGCTTGTTGTCGCTTGGACTTGTGGACATGGCGAGCCGGCCGCAGAGATGGTGGAGTGATTCTGGTAAAAACACACAGAGCGAGACCGAAACGCAATAGTGTGGTAATTCTAAAACAGATATCTCATGGACAAACACCGACTTTACATGTCCAGAGAATAGCGGGCTAACTTGTCCGCCCGTGTTCTTCACCTCCGATAACAGCGAGGTGCCGTCTACTTGTCTGGTTCAGATACAACACCAATGGAAGTAAGTCGGTGTGACGAACAGGGACGGAGAAGGAATGCTTTTCATACACGGCACACAGGGGGGTAAGCAACCAGACAACATTAAACAAGACAACGCACGGATGGAGGCTTGGAAGGGTAAGGAAACATCGTTGAGCGTCTTGGGCTCGGCACATGAGCTTGAGGGTGGTTCCAGAGATGTGGGAGCGTGGGAGGAACGGCGAAGGAACACATCCCCGGTTATGCAACCAAGCCATCATCATGAGAACGGGAATCTGCGCCGCAAGCTTTGTATCAGAGTGGTAGCAACCTTGATCATAGAGGTATGGAACCTGGTGAATGAAGTGCAGTAAAGTTTACCTTCCTCATTTTCTGGATTTGGGACTTTTGCGTTGATGTGTTGTTGCTCACGATGTGGAGTCGAGATTGTGCATCGAGTTCATCGACTTCCCCAGACGCCATCCGAAGTAACTCTTCCTCCAAGGCCTTGGAGTCCGGGGGCGGGAAGAATGGCAAGAATAAGGTTGATACCTGGATTTAACAGTTTGCTCTCCGTGAAGTGCTCTGCTTCTGCTGTAAGTTGTAAGTGCTCCCGTGTAAGCCAGCGCCGGGGTGGCCAATGAAAAGCGGGATGGAGGAACAGAAGATTGTACTTGATGTTTGGCGCTGGATGTTTCTTATTCCAAGGTTGCATTGTAGAATGTACGTGATGCAGGGGATGTGACCCTTTTTGATAACTTGATCCCCCATGGGGCAGAATCCTCCCCAAGTCTGGAGAGAGCCGGTGGGTAAGGTCGCTTTGGACAAAGTGCCTGTCCCGACTGTACCAAGTATGTTCTCCCCTCAGGGCTTGGCGCTTAAGCTGTGCCAGGAACACACAGCAGAGGTGGTTTTGTGAAACACTGGAAGTGGCAGAAGCAGAGGCGCCTTGGATTTGGGTCCCAAGCCCGACGGCAATTGTGTGTGGCATTGCAAAGCTCTCGGGGTCCAGAACGATGGGATTGGAGTGGCAGCCAAGGCATCAAGTTTCCCATTCATGTTGACCGACGCAGGGTGACATTTGGCATAATAAACCCTCAAATCCTCCTACCACCGACGGCAGTGAGGAGGATTGAGAAAAGCTGATGCCTTGATAAAAGCCCACCATCCTCATTCCTCAAGAGTTACCGTCATGCTGGAAACAATTCTCGGCTCGGCACGCGACGCAGGTCTATTTTTGCTCCCGCAATTTTACCTCTGTATATCAAGCAGGGTGATCCGTGTTGGTGTTATTACCTGAGTATGTTCTTGTCCGTTTGACGAGCTCCAGAGGGAATGAGATCGGTATCATCCGTACTTTGGGCTGAAGATGGCCGGGTGAAGAGGTCGGGCCTGGATCAGGTTTGTACTCGTCGGCTGGAATAACTCCGCTGATGAAAGCTGCCGTCCTGCGAGATGTCGGGTCGAGCCATGGAAGAGGTCGAGGCTGCGGAAAGTGAAGAAACAGGTTTCGGTTCGAAGCAGGCCTTGGCAGACACACAGCCGCATCAGGCGTGGCTGGCCTGCTGAATGGGCTTGACACACTCGCCTCACCTCATGCCTTGATTCTTGTGTTGTGCCATCCTATCGGGTGCGGCGGTTGTCCGAGGTCAGGTGCAGGACGATGCAGGATGATGCCAACTCAGCGACCCCTCGTCTTCAGCAAGCTTGGCAGCTTAGTGCCGGTGTTAATGCCATGTTGTGCCTGATTTCCTGCTTCGGTCAGGAGATGGGGGTCGATTGGCCGAGGGCAGGGACCTTGGGGTTGTGCATGTCCGTCGATGGATGCATCTGAGGTCAGCGGGGTGGAGACAAGCTGCTTGGAAGCTGGGAAAGCTGGAGGTGACGCTGAGATGGGAGCTTGAAAGATTATGTTGACCTGGTCTCCATCTCGTGTTGTGCTCGTGTGGATGTCCACCGGGTGCGGTGTGGCTGGAGTATCCCGGGGGTTAGTGTGGCTTGACAATATACGGTACTTGACTCAAGTCGTCTCCCCAAGAAAGAAGTAGGATGATCGACCCGAAGTGCCGATCGACCCGATCAACCCGATCAGGTTTTGACTTAGGTTGTTGTGAGATTGGCAAACGGCATCGAGTCTTCCCTCAGTCCCCTCGCTCACTTGATGCAGCGCAGAGATGCGGCCATTGGTGAGGCCCTGACTTGCATATCGCCGCAGAGACAAGATATGCACGCAGCAGAAGTCCTAGAGGTGGATTGCTGTGTTGAAGTATATGTATGGCCAGGTGTGCATTTTACTTTTATCCTCAGGAGAACCTGGACTCGTAAAGTCAACAATTCCATCCAACAAAACAAACACGCGAGCTCCATCATCGATCCTGTCATTCAAGCCAACCGTCCAAGCTGGAAGGAGTCCAGCGCCTTTGTCCGCTGCTGTTTGGCCCGTGCACGCCGCTAAGCTTCGCGAATCCTAGCGCGTGTCCCCCCTGTGTCCCTTGTGTCCCCTGCGCGAGCTGCGACCTTGGAAACCTTTTTCTGCTTCGTCGACCTCTCTCCAAGGTTCCAGCCGATCCCGATCTTCCGTCTCCTAAAAAAACATCAGATCCCGACCCGGCATCACTCGTTTCGTTTCCAGAAATCAACAGCGCCAGCAACCTGTTGACCACCACACCACACTCGTTTCGACCCATTGGATCTCGATATCGCACTGCATCGCCAGCAGCCTGCTTCGAGTCCACCGTCATTCGTTTTTGCATCTGCAACTCTGCGTCTGTCGCGTTCTTGACTAAGAGAGCGGTGAGTGCCTGCGACGCGATCAAGCTCTGTGTTGTTTTCCTCCAACTTGCTGCCCCAAAGCCGAACTGCTGCAAACTGCTGCTGCGTTGCACTCCTTTTGGAGGTTTCTTTGCAGCCTTGCATGGTCGCCAAAACTGGTCGGGCAGCAGCAAGACATACGTAAAATGAATGAGTTCGACTGACAAAAACACCCGACGCCGGGCCCCTGAGTAAAGACAAACAAACACTCACTCACTTCGTCACCAACAAACGGACCCCCCAATCGCCACCACCACCCACCCACCTACCAACCTACCTACTCCAGATACAACCGACTCGGGTACTGGATGCCCAAACCCTCTTTTTAATACTAATAATTTTTTTGTCTGGCACGGCGACCGAATGCACGCTCGGCGGTGCTGCTAGCCCCCTTTCAGGCCAACCTCCCGCGCTGGTGCTTGGTGCTGCTGCATGTGCTCCGTTGCCAGCCACGCACTTTTCGCCTTCACCCGCCTCCCGCATTTTCCGGCAAACCCCATCCACAGCCAACCACGCTACCGCGCTTCCACACAGCTAGCCCGCCAACTCCAAAGCTAAGCTGTCTTGTCGGAGGCCCTCCGGCAGATGCTCGAGAGCTGGCTCTTGCTCTTCTTCTCTTTTTCCTTTCTTCCGCTCTTTTTCCTCCTCTTCCCCTCCTCCCCTCTGATTTTCCAGGAGCGTCCCGCCCCTCCATCTCCTCCTCCCTCCAGGGTAAGTTTGTACAGTACCATGGTGCTGCTGCTGCTGCTGTGTGTGTCGCACACGGCACATTTCGTCACCGTCACCCTTCCATCCTACCCTCCCACATCTTTTCCCGTCCCCATTCCCAGACCGCAATATTTCCAATTGTATCCCCCTCACATCTCCTCCGCCCCCCCTGACCGCCGAGTGTGTGCGACGACGGGTGCTAACCGATCGACTTGCATGAACACAGTCCCCATCCTCCTCTAACAGCAGAGGCCTGTCACCACGCCCCGTGGTGACCTCTCCGCCTTGTCGACCACACCAGTCCCCGCTGGTGTTTTGGGAGACCTTGCTGCTGGCAGTCAAGAAGCGTCCCCTCGAATCTCCAGCGAGTTGTACGCCCATCAGTCCCGCACCCCTTCTCCAAATCCCGCTCCGCCGTACCGGCCGAGGTCCACCTTTACCCCCTCGCCGGACCACCCTACCTCCCGACAAGAAGACCGTCCGACCACCGCCTCTTCCGTCCGGACTCTCCGTCGCACACCGCGCTTCACTGCCACCCCGAGCCCGGTTCCAGGCGCCGGTCCTTCGAGTCCGAGCACCCGCGTCTTTTCCATCACACCTCCCCGCCGACACGGACGTGAATCCCCGGTCACTGGAACTGCCCCGCGGCCCATCTTCTCCATCCCCGAAGAGTCTCGTCAGGCCGGTCCGGCCAGGCACGGTTTCGAATCGTTCCGCAGCCATCTGTCTCGCCAGTCTCTGAGCGACGACGCCGACTACGAAGACCCTTCGACATTCTTCCGTCGTCCCCGCCGCACCTCAGACTACCACTATCAGGGACCAGCTTCCCCTCCGAGACCACCGCCGCCGCAACACCCTGCCGCCCGCGTTTCCAGGCACACCAGGAGCGCAATTCTCTGGGCGCTCGAGGAAGCCCTCCGCAAACCAAATCCCTTTTCTCCAGACCTCGAGGAAGAGAACGCTTCCATGGCGGACCTCCTTTCCGGCGGCCCCGCCACCACCAATGGCCATGTCGCATCGTCGTCTCGACCAACCGCTCCCCCGGCCCAGACGGGGTCTCCGCAACAAGTCATTCGCGGTCCCCGCATGATCATGCGCGAGCGGGCCGAGCGCGAAGCCCGGCAACGAGCAGAGCGCGAGCAAATGGAGCGCGCTCGCGCCGAGGAAGAGGCGCGCCTCGCCGCCGAGCAGCAGAGGCAAGCCGCCACGCCTGCCGAGGCCTCGTCTTCCCGCCAACAACGGGTCCAGGATGCCCAGCCCTCGTCATCTCGCACCCCGGGCAATATTCCAAGCACTCCCGGCCAACAGCCATCCGCCACGGTTCCTCCGTTGCGCACCGGGCGTGTCCCGCCTGCGACTACCTCGGCCGGCCCGGCTGGCATCCCCTCCACATCCTGCGCGCCTGGCCAGACCCAGACAGGAGAGACCTCGGCCCAGGGCGCCGCGAACGGCACGCGTCTTAGGAACACCTTCCCGCACGCCTTTGAGCGGTGGGAGGCCCTCTCGGCCCACTGGGAAGGCATGACCAGCTTCTGGCTGCGGCGGTTGCAAGAGAACACGGACGAGGCTGAGCGTAACCCGATATCCACCCAATTGTCGCGGCAGGTGGCCGACCTGTCGGCGGCGGGCGCGAACCTCTTCCATGCCGTCGTCGAGCTGCAGCGCCTGCGCGCCAGCTCGGAGCGCAAGTTCCAGCGCTGGTTTTTCGAGACCCGCTCCGAGCTCGAGCGCCACCAGGAAGTGAACGGTATGCTGCAAAACCAACTCGAGCAGGAGCGCCAGGCCAGGGCCGAGGCGGCTCGCAAGGCCGCGCAGGCTGAGGCCGAGAACCAAAAGTTGCAAAAGATGGTGGCCGAAATGCGCAGGGAGCTGCTCATCTCCAAGGAGGAAGCCCGTCGCGCCTGGGAGGAACTCGGGCGCCGCGAACAGGAGGAACGCGACAGGACGCTGTCGCTCCAGCAAGGCCATCCAACTCTGGTTGGTGGCGTCCAGGTCGTTCCCATGACGCAAGCTGCCATCTCTCGCGGCGTCGGGCGGCACACTAGGTCCCAGAGCCACGCAGTCGACACCTCGGAGTATGTCGCCGCGCAGCCCGGCCATTACGGTGGCTACGGGTCGTCCTCCGCGGCCGGCCCTTCGTCCTCGACTGGAGCCGGCGGTTCCGGCACCGGATACTATAGTCAACAACCCGAAGACTCGGGCGCCGGCGGCGACCACGGTGCCGCGGGCTCCGAAGCTGGCTACAGTGAGGGTGAGTATTTCATGCTCGACAGTCACGGCAATTACCTGCGCGACGAGGACGGGAATCGCATCCCCTTTGATAGCCCCTCGACCTCGCCCAGCCGATCGCGACGACAACGACAGAGGGCTGACGACGACGTGTTTGCAGACGAGTACGATACCAACCCGGCCGGTGCGGGTTCGTCGCAGACCGGATACCCGCCGTCAAGTTCGCAGTGGTCCTCGGGCGGTGGCGGTGGCGGTGGGGGATACACCACCGCCGGGTCCTCCGACCAGTACAGCGGCCAAGGCTACTCGGCGCCGGGCTGGGAAACGATGCCCCGCCATCACCATCCGACGAGGTTGAGCGATGTCATTGAGGAGGACGAGCGGAGTAGGACTTCGGTGAGCCGGGTTTGAGAGAAGAGAGAAGTCCGTCTCGATTCTGTATGAGTATGCAAGTCAGTCAGTCAGTCAGTCAGTCATGGGAACCGCAACGACAATGACGATGACGGAATGATCCGAACCTACCCACGACTCACCTAATGCTCGCCCCTCTTCCCACCTCTCATCACCCCGGCTCGGTCTTGCAAGATCTCATTTTTCCATTTTCACCTGATCTCGGAGACGACGACGTGCAACGACAATTCAAGAAAAACAACGACGGACGACGCTTTCCTTGTTGAAGATAACGATCGACGACTCAGGCTTTTTTTGTTTCAGCAGCAAGCATATCATGCATGGGGTCTCTAATTGTTCAGTATTTCGGATGGCGCGGCGTTTTTGTTCTTCGTTCAAGAGAGGAGAGGAGAGTTGAAGAAGAGCGGAACGGGAGGGTACTTTCGACGGAGGAAGAAGATGCATTTCCCCTGGCTTTATTGCCATTATTGTTTTTCCACCTTGCCCCCTTCTCACCACATCGCACCCACCGCGCTCCTTTTTGGTATGTCCCCGGTTTTCCCGTCCAGCCCCGTCCGGGCAGCGTCCGCAGGTCTGTTTGCTGGCATCAAGCACCCTCCTTCTCGGCAGTCTTTGGGGTCCGGCCTTGAGGGGGAAGCTTCATGTTGTTGAGACCTGGTCGCTCAGTATTACCTTGTTTTGGTTTTCCCAAGGGGAACCGGGGAGGTGGCGTGCGAGAGATGGGGGCGAGGGAAAATCACCCCCTGTTGCATGTTGTTTGGCATGGATGTTTATGTTTTTTTGTTTTGCGTTTCGATTTTTAAGGTCGAGGGGGTGCAGGTTCTTTGTTTTCTGATCTCTCTTTCATGACTGGGACGTTAATGGCGATAGACGAATCTCGGTTGTTATTGTTGTTTTCTGCTTGTTTGGCATGGTTTTTACATGTTTTGTTTTTCTCTTCGGTTGGCGGCAAACTCATATCACCCCTCCCCTAGGTAAGGTGTATCAGGTACCTACCTACTCGCTGGCATGCTTCATCCGGCAAGCAGCGTTGTTTCCCTGGCCCCTCGCGGCTGGGAGGGAGAGATGCGATGGTCATTGGGTCTTGCGGCTTTCTTCTCCCGATTTTCTTTCTTTCTCTCTGCTCTCTTTCGCGACAAACGGCTGGACTGGCGGGGCAGGGGCAGCGGGCGTGGTAGTGATGGTCGGACGAGGTGGTGGTGTGTGGGATGGTAATGCTAATGAGGGAAGCACCAGGGTTCGGTCTTGCGATCGCGAAAGAGAGGGAGAGAAGAAAAGAGACAAGACGGGGAGGATTGAGGTGGGACTGGCCGATGGCCGTGTCAAGAAGGATGGTTGATTTATTTAAACCATCATGAGCGCGACTCTCGTCTGATCTCAGCTTGGTCAGGGAGATCCAGGGATGGAATGTGTGTGAGAGAGGGAAGAGAGCGCTCGGCTTCGGGGAGGGGGGAAGTGAGGTTTGCCTGCCCTTTTTTGTAATTTAATTGTTTGTTTGTGGGGATAAACATGATGGAGAATGAATATTGTTTGGATTGTTTGATGTATTAAAAGTTGCTGGATTCTTACTACTTCATGTTCGTGATGTGTGTTTGTTTGCTTGTATGTGTGTATTGTGGTTTGCCAGGAGGTTGGTCAGTTGGATTGCCTTGTTCGGGGCCGCCACATTCCAGTCGCAAGAGTTGAGGGGGCTGGAACCTGTTCACATGTTGTCTGCCTCACGTCTGCGGCTAGTAGTTACTTTGTTCCCAATTTTGTGATGTTGTTTCTCATTTTTTTATTTCTATTTTTCGACTTGTACTTAATATTTCCCCTCCTTGTACGGACCTTAACCAAACAACTTTGACAACGGGGAGGATGCGGAAAATGGTGACTGGGCTGAACAACCCATCTTACATGTTGCTGCTGCATAGGAGTCAGACGAGAGAGGAATGGAAATATGGTAGTTGGGGTCGAGACCATTGACTCATAGAGAGTTTCTTCTGGATGCTTAACTGGGGCTCTTTTCATAATTTCATAATTATACCTCTGAGGTTTGTTTCATTGTTTGGTCCAGTGATGGGTTCATCAACGAGTTGACTCGAGCTCGAGTCAAGCTCCATTGGATCCACCACGCGCCTCAAGCTGCAACCCTAGCTTGCTTTCCGAACATGCATTCCCAGGGTTACCCATCTTCTTTCCTTTGGCAAGAACCCAACATCGGTTGAACAGAACCGACTTGAGTCACTCTTACATGCCAACTAGGCCTTGAGGCGACAGCCCAACCAGGATTTTCATGGTCCAGGGCTTTCGTAACTCACCATTTTTCTGAACTTTGAAACCTTCGAGTCCTCGACGTCTGTTGACTTGGACGCCGGCGCAAGGAGGAGGGGGGACGCAACAAAGAACCAACCGGTGCGACGTAGTTGACCAAAAAGCACCGACGCTATGACGTTGATGCACAGGTGAATACCTGCCTTTCCAGCACCGGAATTGATCAGTCTTGAGATGTCTCACTAACATGATCATAGGGTATTTCTCGGGGGCTTGCGAACCCCTCTTAGCGTGAGGCAAGCGGTCGCATCCTGGTATGCTCTGCCTGGGACGTCGAGGTCTCACCTAGTCGGGAAGAGGAGCCACCCCTTTAAGAGGTCCGCTCAGCTTGGTCAGTTGAGGTTCTCCTCCCAACATCTCACTCGAGATGAGGAGCTGGGTGTGGGACCAGAGCCGCCTTCTTTCGCCTTCGCTTTTGAGTACGCTCGCCGCACGGTCCCCGGAACCACAGAGACAGACACACAGACTAACCCTCTCGCAGCATCGATGGCGTTCTTGTGCACGAATCCAAGCCGATCCCAGGGGCGTCCAAAGTGTTGAACTTTCTCCATGACAACAACATCCCTTTCATTCTGCTCACCAACGGCGGCGGCAAGACCGAGCCTGAGCGCGTCCGGGATCTCTCGGAGCGCCTGGGCGTGCCGCTTTCCACCGACAACTTTATCCAGTCTCACACGCCGTTCCGCGAGCTCCTCGAGGGCCCGGAGAGCCTGCGCGACAAGACCGTCTTGGTGACGGGGTCGGATTATGAGAAATGTCGGGGTATCTTTGAACAGTACGTTCTCTCCTTGCTTCTCAGCTTGGACCATAAAAATTAACCACAAGCGGCAGCTACGGCTTCCAACGCATCGTCACCCCCGCCGACATCTACGCCGCCGACCCTACCATCTTCCCCTTCCAGGCCGCTTCCTCTTACGCCGCCCCGTCCCGACCTCTGCCTCTTCCGCTCTACAACCCCCGAACCTCCGGCCTCCCCGCTCCGGTCCCATCCACCCACCTCAAAGTCGACGCCATGTTCGTCCTCAACGACCCGCGTGACTGGGCCCTCGACGTCCAGATCATGACCGACCTGCTCTTGTCCCACCAAGGCTACCTCGGCACCTACTCCCCGCGCAACGGCGACCCGGCCCTGCCCAACTGCGGCTGGCAAGAGGACGGCCAGCCATTTCTTTTCTTCAGCAACGCCGACCTGTTTTGGAGCGCAAACTACCCCCTCCCGCGGCTCGGCCAGGGCGCGTTCCAGGCCAGCCTGGCCGGCCTGTGGCGGCGGATCACGGGCGGCCACGAGCTGCGGAGGACGTGCATCGGCAAGCCGTACGGGGAGACGTACCGGTTTGCAGAGCGGGTGTTGACGGGGCATAGGCACGAGGTGTTGAGGCGGATTGCGGAAAGGAAAGCCGGGGCTGGGGCTGCCGGTCAGCAGGAACACGCACCAGGAGCCACCTCCCCGCTGAGGACGGTGTACATGGTCGGCGACAACCCGGAGAGCGACATTGCCGGGGCCAACTCTCACCGGAGCGAGCACGGCACGGAGTGGGTGTCGGTGTTGGTGAGGACTGGGGTGTGGAGCGAGACGCTCGGCAAGGGGAGGGAACAGCTGAAGGGGGAGTTTAGGCCGCGGGCGATCGCTCGAGATGTGGCGAAGGCTTTGGAATGGGTGTTGCAGAGGGAGAGGTCCAGAACGAAGGGACCGGTTAGGGTTGAGGGTGTGGAAGAGTTGGCGAGGTAGTAGGTAGGGGAGGGAAGAGAGAAGTTCTATGTCGAGTTTGCCTACCTTATTCTGCTGTGTAATTGACTTGGCAACTGGGACATTGTATCCTCGGTATTCTGTCATGCTCGTGGTGTGAGGTTAATGAGTGTGGGCCTGAATAAGTGCTCCCTGCAGCTGACAGCCCTCCACAAGTTCACTTATGGAAGCGATCATATGACATACCCATTAACAAGGAACATATATAGAGTAAGCAACAAGGAAACAAAATAAGGATAAAAATATTTCTACACGGTTTAAAACGTTATATAGCAAAGAAAAAAAGTAGAAAAGACAAAGGAATATCCATGGGGCTTGGCCGGGGATCGAACCCGGGACCTCTCGCATGTGTCCTCGCAGACTCTTGTCTGCGAGTTTGGCTTGAGGGTGAACCCTAAGCGAGAATCATACCACTAGACCACCAAGCCAATCAAGTTGTTGGATGCCCTGGCCGACAGTGCAGCTTATGATAGGCACGGCTCGGGTGGGGAACGATTCTCAACACAGCCAGGATGATTCTTACAGCACCACCAGGCAAGATTCTCACTTAGAACTCACCCTCAAGCCAAACTCACAGACGCGAGTCTGCGAGGACACATGCGAGAGGTCCCGAGTTCGATCCTCGGCCAAGCCCCATGGATATTCCTTTGTCTTTTGCATTGGGACGGGCTTCCTCGGCGCGTCCCCCACACCAAGCTATTGGGTCAAGTCCAGGACTGCAGTCTCCCTCGGCTTTCATCTCTCTCATGGCCCGTCGGGGCCGTCATTCCTGATGATGTACTCTCCTCTTCAACCCAGCGAACAACATACCAGCCAGAGGTCGGGCCTCATCTTTAAAGCCACACATCGACACATTCACACAGGACCAATGTGTCCGTCACTTACACTAGATACTCTGAACATGTCGCATGACAGGGGCACCATATAAGGCGTCCTGACTATAGAAGCACCGATGGATTCCTTGTTGATATCACACCACACTTGGGACACTCTTGAAGAGAAGCATCTCGCCCATATCTCACATACTAAACGACACAAAAATAAAGAAATCGTATGTCCAAAGAGCCTCGTCCAAGCCCAAGTCGATGAATGCCTACCTACCTACCTAGGTACCTAACCAACAAGCAGTCAATAAAACCCGCACTCCCCAGTAGTCCCGCTAGATATACCGCACAAAACAGACAGACAAAAAACTCCCAGACTCCTCCCATCCCAAAAGACAGCAAGCAAGTAGTAGTACTAGACAGACAGACAAACCCAATAGATAGGCTTCATAACGCGTATCCCAAGACTCCTCCTCCTCCCTCAGATCCCACAAGACATCCATCATCAACACATCCCTCTTTTTTTTCTTCTTCCCAACCCATCAAGGCCATACAGTTGGCCCGAAAGTCTCACCAGGGTCCAACCGGACCTTGACGGCGTCCACCTTCATATCCAACGTCTGCAACGCGCCCACGTTGCCGAACCACTCCGGGCCTTTGTTGTCGTTCATGTAGAGCGCAAAGAAAATCACCAGCGTCGACACGATCAAGCCGCAGTCGAGCGCCGAGGACGTGACGTAGTTGTAGTGCAGCCACCAGCCTGTCTTGCGGCGGCGGATAAAGTAGTTGAAGATGGTCCCGACAATACCCCAGCAGTAGTACATGTACGGGGTCGCGGGGGGCAGCATGCCGGAGCCGCCAAAGATGAGCGGCATGTTGACGTACCGCCAGAAGCCGCGGCGGTACTTGCGCGCGAAGAACCACGTCAGCACGGGCGCCAGGGCGCCGACCAGCCAGAACCACTGCAGCGAGCTGTACAGGGCGTCGCCCGAGAACATGCGGGCGGGGCCGATGGCGCCCCAGATGATGGAGGCGGTGTAGAAGACGCGCGCGCTGGGGCAGTTCCACAGGTGCTCCTGGGTTTCGGAGCAGATGTCCGGGATGACGGCCAGGGCCCAGTTCATGACGGCGATCTGGACGATGGCAGACCAGATGGAGGCGATCAGCTGCGACCAGAACATGATGCGCGGGGGCACCTTCATGTAGTGGCCGAGTTTGAGGTCCTGGACGAAATACAGCGCCTGCGACATGCAGAGGTAGCCGTAGTTCTTGAACATCATCATGGCGAGCGGGCGGCCGGGGAGCATGTAGCCCACGATGTACTCGGTCAGCACGTTGAGGCCGATCTGCTGGTTGGTGATGGCCTGGACGATGCCGATGGGGATGGTCCAAATGACGGGGATGGCGATGCAGACGATGTAAGCCCACCAAGGGAAGCCCGTGTCCCATGCGCAGCAGACGGTGAAGGACAGGCCGACCATGATCACGAAAAGCAGCGTGTACCACCAGTCCTCGGCGTCGCGGTACTTCTTCATCAGGCGCATGTGCACGTCGTCCTCCTGGGACCGGGCGAGCTTCCACTGGGTCCAGATCTCGCGGCCGTGGTACAGGGCGACGTGGGTGATGACGGCGGCGACGGCGGCGAATGACACGCCGTACGAGAGGGCAAACTGCGTCGGCAGGTACAGCGGCGAGTAGGCGTGGTACTTGGCTTCGTCGAACTTGTTGTCGTCGCCCAGGATGGCGGTCACGTTGTAGATGTGGCCGCGGTTGTCGTAGGCGTGGTGGTCGCTGATGGGCAAAAAGTCGGCGTACCACAGGCCCGAGTAGTGGAGGCCGACCGAGATGATCACGAAGAAGAGGGTCATGCCGGCCACGACGTTGGCGATGGCGTGGAACGGCGGGATCAGCGGCGACATGAGGTAGCCGGTGATGATGCTCCAATCCTGGAGAGGGTCAGCAAAGGACGGAAGGGGAAAATGACTTCAAAGGATGCCTACCAAGGTCAACGGGAACAATCCGTATCCGCTGTAGCCGCCAAATAGCTGGTTCACAATGACGTTGTCCGGCCAAATCCAGGTAAGCCAGCAGAACCACGACAGGCCCTGGAACAGGTAGCCCGGGAACCAGTACCACAGGAACGAGCCGGCGAAGACGAGCATGAACCACTTGTAGCGGCTAATGCTCCAACCGTTGGCGCGAGTCGGGTCGCTGGGAGAGTGGTCGTGGAGAGTGTAAAACAGGGCGCAGTTCACGAGATCGGTCGGCCAGATCATGGCGGCCGGCCAGACGAGGAAACGGCGGGCGAGGCCGGCGAGACCGTACCCCGTGCAGAGCGTCGTGATGCCAAACAGCAGTTCCCAGGCCCAGCCAAAGTCTTGCTTATACCACATGCGTTGGGAAATGATGACATCGGTGGCATACAAGGCACCGCCGCCGTATGCGGCCTATGTCAGGTTAGCACTGGTTTTTCAGACAGGAAATCCGGGCTCACACACATTGGACATGACCACAATGACAACGTGCTCCTTAAAGTTAAACGGCCCCGGTTTGAGGTTGAACTTGAACCCCAAAAACTTGTATTCGCGGTCTGGGAAGATCTTATCCCAGAGTCGACCCAGGGGGTAGGCGATGAGCTGAATGACGAAGGTGGTGAGGGAAATACTCGGGTTTCGTAGCGAGAGGAGCATGTTCACGGCGGAGCCGACGGTACACAGAAACATGCCGATGGTCCATGCCCGGATGGTGTTGACGGGCATGTCCACGTCGAAGTTGCGGACGGTGGCGCGCACTTCCGGGTATGGCGAGTTGTCCTCGGCCAGGATCTGTTCGATTTCTGCGCTTTTCGCGGGGTCGTTGGAGTTGAGGGCAATGTCGACTTCTTCGAGCTCGTCTAGCGGCAGGTTCGGGTCGAAGCGGTGCATCTTCTCGAAGTGCTTCAGCGACGCGAACCCCGTCGAGTCCCCTTCTAATGATCTTAACGAATCCTCCACATCAACTGCCACATCTTCCTCCTTGCGTCGCCGAAGCGACCTCTTCAGTTGCCCCAGCACCATTCTCCTGACGGTGTGCACGCGCCCTATCGTGGGGGCCGCGCGAGAGAGGCTATTATCAGCTGGTTAGAATGATGTGGTGAGTGAGCGTCGTCGGCGCGGCGAGGGCCGTCGACGACGGAGAGTGTTGAGGATCCCCAGGGCCTCGCAATTGTCGCGATGGTTTGGCCAAATGCAACGCGTGGCGTCTCAAGTTCGTCTGATGGGGTGACAGAGAACCAACTGCCCAGTCTGGACCAAGTGAGTGACAGACCGGTGAGAGATGAGAGAGGCCGGCCCGAACGGTCGCGTAGATAGCGGTGCGTAGGGAGGAAGGGCGGCGACGGAGGCGCAGGCGTAGGTGTGCAGACACGGCACACAGGCACAAGCGGCCACAGGCACAGTCTCAAAGGCACAGCTAAAACAGGGCCGGATAATGTCTTCTGGTGAAGGGCGGAGGCATTGCTGGCCGTTGTGGTGTGTGTGTTAGGGGAGAGAGGTCAGCTCGGCCGCCGATCGCAACGCAATCCGGGAAGAAAGGGAATGCGGATGGTAAGACAGCGGATAGCGGTAGCCAGAGACAGAACAGCGAGGCAGGGCCGAGGATTGTTGGAACGGCTTGACAGAATTGGCGGCAGCCAGACGGAAGGGATTGAAGGTAACACTAGCTGTCGGGTCAGTGTGTTTCTGCAGCGCAACTCTCCCGGAGCATCGCTTCTGGGGGTTGGGTCCGCTAGAGGCGATGGAACGGAACGCAGAGCTGGGAATAATGACCAGAGACACCACCACCAGACCGGACTCTGGGAATTGGAAGAGGATGAATGAAGAGAGGGGGGTCCAGCCCAGTCCATTATCCTCCTCCTCCGTCCTTCGTCCTCCCATCCTCCATCCCCATCAATCACACGCTGTTCAAAGATCACGGAACATGCCTCGCAGCTTGCATCAAAAAACGTTAAATTATCGACCTGCCTAAAATGGTCTGACGGCTCGGCGGTGGGGCGACCCTCCGTCCGCCGTTCGACTCGACAGGGGTAGGTCCACAGTAAAAGCGGGGCTGGGGAAGGAAAAGTGGGCTTCCAGCACGCGACCGTTTGCCCACCGTCGTACCTGACCGTGCCTGTCCTGCCCTGGGGCTGGGCAAGTTTGGCCGATAAGCGACCAACAAAAACAGATGCGAGGCGCTGAAAACCGCCCACGTTTTGGCCCTATCTCAGCGCCTCGATCTGCGAGAACCAGCTCCCTTCTGTTTCCCCCTGGTTTTGGAAGCATGAAATCCTCAGCCACAAACCTCCCCTTCAATGCGCCAAATCTGCACGATCGAGTCTGAGCACTCGAGTGCTGAGCTTCTCGAAGCCTCGTGGAATTTTCAACTTTGCTGATCAGAGCACCAGCCCACTTCAGCCACCAAGAACTAACTAACGGAGCTCTCCACGATCCCGCCGAGCCGCCGAGATGGTCGCCACCAAGCCTCGTCGTCATTTGGGACGTCCACATGCCAATTGTCTCGGCGACCACGGAAAGCTGGGCTTCTCACTCTCCCCTGTGCCCTTGCCATGCCGGCCCCGCAAGGATCTGGTTCCTGAGTCGAAGCTGGTCCTCGGTTGAACTCAGTGTCCACAGATATGGAAGTCATGAAATGATTGTGTATCCAAAGACTCACTTGTTCAGCGTCAACAGTAAGGAGCACAAAGCCTCATCGTCTTGAGAGAGTCGCCCGGTCATCGGCCACAGCTCACGCAGCGCGCGCCACCCTTCATGCATTGCCCCTCGATTTCTCGGAGCAGAAATGCCCGAATCTGGTGGTTCCTGGCCGCTTGAAGCGCCACACCGTTAGGGAACGGAGCTAACGTAAGGGGAATCACATGTGGGTCGGCGCGATTGTTTGACCTCTGCAAGCTCTCATCTCCTCCAAGTCTCTTATCAGGATGCAATTGCATGGGCAACACTGTGTTGCCATGTGACGAATCCCTCCAGCTCCGGAGTTTCTTGAGTCTCTTTTGCATCTCTCAACTCCTCTCTTCTTCTTCTCTTTTCTGTCACCCACGGAACCGATGGCCCAATGATCCGCCTTGCAGACTGACAAGACCTGTCATATCACCCCAACTGCTGTCGCAAAGTCGGATTGATGCGACCCCAGACTCTTGTCCAGCGAATTGCGTTGCTGACGGCTGACCGAAGTAACAAGACGGCTAGCCGGCCAAGCTCAGAAACACACAGACAACCACACTCTCAACCATCCCGGAGCGAGTCTTGAAAGCGCCAACTGTTGTGTCCCGCAAGAAACCGTGAGACTGGACTGTCACACCATCGCTTACCTCGATGATCGGCGAGCTCGCGCATGCCCAGAATTTGCCTAGAACTTGGCTAGAACATGCCCAAGAAAGCTGACACTGAAGCATGAATGCCAACATGTTCATGTGCTTGCGACCCTCCTTCTCGAGAGGTTGGGGGGAGGGGCTGAAAACATGAGAACGAAGTAGAAAAATACGGTGCCTCTTCTACACTGTCTCTCGGGTTGGCAAACCGGCTGCGTCCTCCCGATAGGTGCGGCATCGGAGCCTTATGGCCCTCTTCCAAACGAGAAGATATTGGCTCGTGACGGGCCAAGCTTCCTCTATCCAAACTCTTTGACACGACCACTTTCTTTGCAACTCATCAACCGGGCCAGCGGGTGCCGTGTCACTTCAACCCAGTTCTTGGGACTGAAGGAAAAGTGGTTTTCCCATCCATCCAAGGGAAAGACGGGGGCGTGTTCCGTAACGTAAAGAAATTGCTCGATGGAAAACGGACGAGAAACACGGAAACCCACGAAAATAGCACTGCACAATAGATTAGGCCCCCTTTCCGGCTATTTGCGTGATACAATTCTTCCCGATACCACTGACCCACCCATATCCAGACAGTAGTAACCGGTTGACAAATGTACCACACACAAGATTCTCACGCGCTCTCTACATCTCCCAATGAAGCCATGACCAAGCATGTACTAAGGACATACATATTGTGAGGTTTGGGAGGCAGAAAAGGTCAGGGAGGCCGAGACCGTCTGCCTCCTTCGCAGCAGGTACACAGCAGACTGGGCCTGATGTGCGGAATACTCCAGACGGTTAGGTATCGCGCATACCCAGACGGATGACCCAAAAACTCAGCCCTTCTCGGTTCCAGGTTACTTAACCCCACGACTGGGCTGAAGCTGAACGTGCATAACTGTTCTGAGAAACCTGATCGTCGTTTGCAGACCCGAGATGCCTGTAGTAGAAAGGTGCCCCAAAAGCTGTCGACGGATTTCCTCGGGCTATCCCCGAACCCTGGTGCTGCTGAGCAATCCCCAGACGTTTGTGAAGAGCTCGTTGCTTGACGTGCAATGCTCGCTTGGAATGATCTGCACCTATGTTTGGTTGGGGATGATCAGGGAAGCAGAAGAGACAAAAACAGCGCAAGAAAATCTCCCACGCCAAACATCGACACAGACAGACTGATGCGAATGCGAACACACATGTTTCGAGCAGATCGTATGTACAAACTGCATTACACAATAAGCGTGGGGTTGGATTGCAATATCCACGGTATGGATTTTTCAATAGTCGCTATCGCCAATGCATCCCGACAACCACCTCATGGTGTGGTGTGTGAGTGCTGCATGACTACCACGAAGAGACCAAACGTCAACCAACAGCTTCAAGCCCCAACCCACCCCAGAGTCCCAACTCACCTTCCTTACTACTACACCCAAATACCGACCCCGAATAAAAACATTCAAGACAATAAAACACATCCAATGAAAAGTGATCGAAGAAGAAAAGAAGAATATCGGTGTCAGACAAACACATCTCCTTCGACTCATCGGTCTCTTCCTCAACCATGACAGACATGTCTCGATTTGTTAACAGACATAAGAGACAATGGGATAGTCCACACACTTCCATCCAATATCTGCCATTTAGGTAAATGGTACGCAAACACCCTAAGACCGCCGGTCCGACAACCATCCTCTCAACATACCTACTGCCAGCTCTCTGTCCCAAACCTACCCCCGTTTCCTTCTGAGCAACACCACGATGAATCCACCCTAGGTACCTCCCTACCCTCCCCAAACAAAGTGGCAGCCAACCCAACCCCAGGCTCGATTGTATGTGTACCTAGGTACCAACAACCACACCTCACTCAGCCCGTCACGTTAAAATACCCCGCCCTCACCGGCTCCCCGACAAGCCCGACCTTCTCGACAAACGCCAGCAGGTCGAACCCCAGCGTCTGCCCGACCTGGTCGCGCGTGACCGCAAACTCCGGCTCCGTCTCGTAGATGAGGCTGACGTACTGGTGCGGGTGCGGCGGGTTCTCGGGCGGCGGGGCCGGGCCGACGTACGGCACGGGGCCGGCCTGCGCGGGCGGGACGAGGGTGTAGATGACGCTGCCGTCCTCGGTGGTGATGGTGGCGTCGGGGGACGGGGTGAAGCCGGTGATGAGCGCGTGGAGGTTGGTGCGCCGAGGGGCAGAGGAGGGGTTTTGGAAGTTGCCGGGGACGTCGATATCTACGTAGGGGATTACAGGGTTAGAAGGTGGGTTGCGCAGGTTTGGGTTAGGGAATAGTCATGGGAGATGGGAGGGGAGGTGGATGGTGGGCGTACCGATCATGACGTAGAGGTAGGAAGTGCCGTTGAGGGGGACATCCTTGGTGCCGATGATTGGTAGGCGGGCGGTTTCTGAGTTTTGTGTGGTCTCAACGTTAGCCACATCCCGTCGTGCTATCTACTTGATATCAACTGGTCGTGAAGGTTGGAAAAGGCCTACCAGCTCGGGTAAGGCTCTCGCCGGCGGTCTGGACGACTTTGTCGCCAAAGATGATCTCGAGCTTCTCGGTGACCTCGGGGACAAAGCCGGGCGGCGTTTGGGCCGAGACAACGCCGGCCAGGAGAAGCGTCGACGCAACAGAACGGATGGAGAACAACATGTCGATTTTGAGGAGAGCTGGTCCTAGGGCACGGTCAAACAAGATCACCAGGCTTGAGGGATGCGAACCGCTGAGCAGGACGGATCTTCTGGGCCTTCTTATTGTCTCTACATGTCCAGGCCCGTCGATGATGCCTTAATGTGTGTGTTTTGCCAGGATGACGTGCGTGTTTTGTTCTTATTACATATCCCGTTATGTCTCCGGCAGTTGTGATGGTTAAAATCGATCTCATAGGGCCGGCAAGCAGGAACACCAGTCGGATGTTTGCCATGTTCATGTCCCTTTATTGCCAGAGAAGCGGAGTGTCATCCTAAGTTATGGAAGATTCCCTGGCCATATCCACAATCTAGTATATCGATTGTGCTTAAACCTATGCTGATGGAAATAAGAGTCGCATTCCCAGACACCAAGCACATGTATGTACCCATCACATAACCCCTGACATGAAAGAGATATTGGCGTTGCTCTCCCAGCAAATTAGCCAGCGAACCTTGCCGCTTTCCGGTCCACGTTGGTATTCAAACTTGAGATCATTAGGTACCTACACAGCGATACAGTTTAAAAAATCCAACAGAGAATCCAATCACTACTAGGCAAAAGTTGAACCCCCAACTCCGAGATCACCACTCACTCCAATCAACGCCGATACCTCCGATCAGCCGTCCCGCCGGGGCGCGCTCGGGCCCGGCGCATAATACGGAGCCGGCGGCGGCGCCCGGCGCTGACCCCCGCCGGCGATGCGCCGGCGACTCCAAGCCATAACCGCTCCGGCATGCCAGCCCCAACCTCCCAAGACAGGACCCTGGTAGCGGCGCTGCATCCCCCACCCAGCAGCACCATGTCTCTGGCTGACCATCGACCACCGCCGAGCGGGGAAGCATGCGTAGCTTAGGAGGGCGAAGTCGCTGACCGAGGCGAGCGCCACCACCACAAACACGATCCACCCTGTACTGCTCCCGTTGCCGGCCACGCTGTGGATGCCCAGCTGCATGGCGCGGAACGCGGCGGCGGCGCCGACGAGGGCGAAGATCACGCCGATGGCGAAGAGAGAGAGCGCCCAAGCGGTCGCGGCTTTCCCGTAGCATGCCAGCAGCGAGGTGATGAACGCGAGGAGGTCGAGGGTCGCGGCCGCGGCGATAGTGCCGGCGCTGGTGTCGAGCATGATGTTGGCTATGCGCTGGTCCATGCGGGTGGGGTGGAGGAGGTTGAGGGTGGCGTTCCAGGAGGAGAGGACGGCGTTGATCAGGTTCTGGTTGTCGGCGGCTTCGTCGCTTTCGAGCGGAGGGGCGGCATCTCTTTTGTTGACCAGGGATTGGTTGGTGTGGTTGTTGTGCTTGCGCTTGACGCTGGCGCGAAGCGAGGCGTCGACGACTTCAAGGATCTTCTGCGTCGGGCCGAAATCGCGGCGGCAGTAGACGTTCTTTGTGCCCGTGGAGTTGAAGACGTCGCAGACACCTGTGGTCATATCAGTTGGACCAGGTCATCGGAAGGGGGCTCATGATTGACGAGAAACGTACCGCTGATCCCGAATACCCAATATGTCGGCAACTCGGGAGGCACGATTGGTGGTTCTGGTGGTTCAATGTCCAAGCCGGCGGTGTCATTCAGGACATAAACGTGAAGGTTGTTTGCTAACTTCGTCACGTTGACTCGGTAGAGTTCGACGGTGAGGTTGGGACTAGCCGCAGTGAGGAGAAAGACGATGTTGAACACAGCGCTTACTGATCAAAGGCAGGACGGTGTTAATGCTGCTGTTAGTCTGGATGGTTGTTGAGGAGACGCTTACGGAGAGCAAGCAAAGTGACTCGCACAGAGCACCAAGAGTATCGTGACTTGGACATGATGATAAGGGTTTCCGGGTGGCTTTAGTCAAGTGGCATAGCAGCGAGTTGCTCAGGAACGAGGATACAGTACGGGACGGGGTTCCATGACTTGACGGAAGATCACGAACTACATATAGGATAAAGTTCAGAAAATAGGTACCCAGTCCGAGGCATCACCATCCTTCGTGATGAGCATCGCCCCTTCGCTATTTGTGGCAGGCCTCCTCCTGCCGCTGGAAGGAGGCTGAGAAACGCGCCTCCTCTCTGCAGGAGACGACATCGGAAGCCGAATTTTAACAACGCTCACTATTACAGAAATAGGGACCCGGAGAGGTTGTGCAGAAGTGTTGTCCCATGATTGGCCGGCGGTCTCCTATTTGCGTCCAGTCTGCCGCCAGCCTTGCCCACACACACCTAGATCAAGATCATAAGGGAGCCTCTGTATGGACTCATTGACGAAGGGTCTTTGCCATATGCTGTGTCCCTGCACATAGGGCAGGTTTCTGAGCGAGCCATTCGAGCGACCTAGGTACCTATACATCCCTTCAAAGCCATGTTGTAGGTTGGCGGCCAGTTTCTGCCCAGCACACAGCACAGGATGTTCGCGGGCTGTGGTCGAACAGAATTGAGTCTTCACACACCACCAGATGTCAAGCTGTTGTCATAGCTGAACTGTAGCTTGGAAGATAGAAGACGAGGCTCTAACACTTCGTCCGTCTGTCGCAGGCTGTGTCTGGAGATGGTGGCACAGCACGGTTCGTAGGACCATACGGCATTTCCGCGCCTATGAGTGGGCAAGGCTTGAGTATAGAGGAGGGCGAGGTCGACATGGCAGTGAACGCTTTGTCGTCCTTCCCGGTTCTCACCGGCGACGTCGGCGCTTCCATGCCCCATGGGGTGGGTGGTAATGGGTCCGGCCCGGCGCGGCCCCACCCGGTCCCCGGCCTTTCCAGTTGGTGGGTCTGGCCGGAGAACCTCCTAGCTGGGACGCCGAGTTTCCTAATTTGGACTCCTCACACCCCGACTGTCGGGCAAGAGGGCGAGATGTAGGGAACACACACCTAAACGTGCATGCCGCACATTTTTGCGTTTCTAGAATTTCTAAGTTTATGTTTTCGTGCTGAAACACAGGAGCTGCTGTTTCTGCGCACTCTGACGAACATCCCAGGCTTGCTAGTTGAGTCCAAACCTAGGCACCTAGGTAGCTTTGGGAGCCTTGTATGTACGTCTTGGTCAAATACATAGAAAGTTGAGTGGAAGATACTTGAGATACGCTTTTTAGCTACGTCGCTGAGACACGGACTGCTGCCTCAATCTGGGAAACTCGGGAGAAATTTACGAAAACTCAAGGGTTGACCACTCTCTACCGCCAACTTGGACTCATCTCCAACAAAGTTAATGCGAAAGCCGTCGTACTACACAGCATAGTAGTAGTATATCAAACGGCGTAGCGTACAGAGTAGGTACGTACTTGAAAGGTACACAACCAGGCGTTAAGAATATCAAGAATGATATTGGTTGTGAAAGCTGGACAACAAAGCCCATCCGCTGTTTGACACTTTCAGGTTGGCCTGCCCATGCGACGGACGAAAGAAAGGGGGATTGGCTCTGAGGACCGAGGACTCGACCGAATCAAAGAATTAACTGGTATGTGGATACATGGCAGGATGTGGAAGAAGGAAAAGAAAGAGGGCAAAGCCCTCCCTGAAAACCGACCACCATATATCCACCAGACCCAGCATTTGATTGACCCTGCAGGTGGTCGTCCTGTGTCACCTTGTCACAAGAGCGTCATCAAAGAACAACGATGGTTGAAGACAAAACTGACAGACGTTCCTTGAAGCACAAAGGTTTCTGACAAAAAGGTCTTTGCCTAGGTCAGGCATTCCATATCAATGAATCCAATTATTCGGGCTTTTATTGCTCAAACACCCGAACATGTCCAACCTCTCCCCCGAGTTGCTTTTCTTCCAGCAGCTGTTTGCAACTTCTGCTTGTTCCTGGGTCCTTCGTTAGTCTGAATCTGAACACTCAAATCGACCTCGTCCCTCAATCACTCTCTGATTATCCAACCAGAAACTCCTGGGTTACTGTGAACAGTCTTATCAAAACCTCTATGCCTTCAACTCAAAACCTGAGACCAAACGTCAATACCTAGGTATCGGTATTATCCAAATCCAAACGCGCACGACACCAAAGATTTGTTCTGCCCTACCATTCTTCTTGAACTCACTCAAGGGTGCCGAAGCAACCCCGAGTTCTCCCGTCAATCACCACCAAGGCATTGAACAAGGGCCATGGACAAAACAGGTCACCGGGTTGCTTCTCCACATTTATGGTAATGTTTGCGTACCATGCTGCTCATGAATGAGCTTCACCCCATCCACTTCACTGCATAGCATCGCTGAAGTCAAGGAACACGGATATTGTGCAATTTCTGGGGCCTGACCCCCAGCGACCTTGTGGTAACCAGCGGGTCCGTGGATCAGAGTCGGTCTTCGGCACCCGATTCCAGGCCAATTTTGAGGATACGAGGCAGCTCAGCAACCTGTCACATTACGAGCCTGACGCCATAGTGATGGCTATTTGGAGGTTACCTTAGATGATCATTATGTCAAGGTATCTGGGAGACTTGGCCTCGATAGATTCTTGTTCCAACCAGCCACTGTAGCCTGCCATCATGGAGTCCCTCATTACAGCACCCCGCTGGAGCGCTGTATCATGTCCATGGAGGCCCCCAACTCAGCCCGCCACGACAGCATGACTAGTACGTCAACTAGCTTTCATTCAAGCCAGTCACTTAACCTCTGTATCATGTAGCCTCTCCTTTCAATGTGTTGTCTAAATCTTTCCAGCCAGACACGACAATATGGCTTGGATCCCTCAACAGGTCGTCCAGCCAGCCACTGAAGCTCTGCATCATGTAGCTGCTCTTTCAGTCACCGAAGCAAGCTTGCATAACACGGCGTCCAGCCAGCCACTGGACCAAGGCTCTACTGAAGATCACACAAGCAATTTGTCCACGCAGAGATGTGCGAAGAAGCATGCATGATATCAACAGCCACGCATGCTAATCCGTGTGCGGTAGCCTATCACAACTCGTTGAACCCTTTAGGTAAGATCGTCGAAGGCGAGGTCTTGATTGACTTCTGCTTGAGCCTCTGGCTCATGGCTAACTGCCTGGTCGTGCTTGTACTCGTCCCCATCTCCATCTCAGCTGTCAGAGATCGTTTGGCGTGTTGCCTGTTTTGGCACGGATCGTCAACTCTTGTCCATGTGAGCCACAGCCACAAGAGACACTGAGGGGAAGATGCATCATGTACTCGGCGTATTACTACGACCTCCAAAGGTAGTTGTGATATCACCATGCGAGATCTTGTGCTGTGGCTAGCTGAGGCTGCAAAACGGCGATCCATTGGTGGCCTCTATGGAAACCGGGAACACTACGGCCCGCGGCCACGGGCCGCTCCAGCCATGCTCGCTAGCCACCCGTTGCAGACCGGGGGTGCCGGAGGGCTTGACATCGACCAATCAAGAAAGAGGAGGCTTCTGCAACCAAGGGACGAGTATGGGGGGGTTGACGTGCTCCATCAACTGTCACCATTGTTGCATGAGCGCTTGAATCATCTCCAGCTAATCCAGAAGTGTTTGATGAGATGAATGATATGCCATCCTCCACATCGCCAACAACAACGCACTGATGCAAGTAGCTGAATCTGTTCATACTCGGAAGTCTTGCAGGAAGCTAGTAGGCAGTGGCGAGCTGAACTTCCGCGCAGCAAAACGTCAACAACTCCAGACAACCTCTGTAGATAGAGGCGCCCAGGGATCGCTACTTGAGAGGTAGAACAACATATAAAGGGAAGGGTAACCATCGAACCTAGGCACCTACCTTGGTTCGCAACATCAGCGACCGTCTTCAACTTCACAAGGACACTTGAACCATCTTCACAATCACTTTGAATCGTTTACACACAAAGACCCCAAACAACGCCATCATGTCCCACCGTCTGGAAATCGTCTCAGCGACCTGGGGCACCGTGGACGTTACCGCGAAGCTCCGCGAGTTGTATCTCCAGCAATCCGTGCCCTTCACCATCACGCCCACTGATGCTCTGCTTGGCCCGGACCCCAACATCAACACCCCCTACGACAATACCAAGGTGCTCGTCGTCTACTGGCGTGTTTGGCTGTTCGAAAACACAAACATCCATGATTATCACGGGGTCCCCAGTGAGCTTCAGGCCACCACGATCATCGAAAACACGACCGGGACCATCGACTACGACAGAAATAACCTACCCCCCCCTGTTCACCCTGCCTCAAATCCCAACCGGGTGCTCATTGCCAAGGCCTTCTGGTGGAACATGGATGTCACAAACGCGGCGCAAATGGTGGCGGATGACGTAGCACCCAGCTCCGAGATCATTATCGGATGTCAAGAGCTGTATGACAAGGGAATCCACACAGACCCCAAGTTTGGCACGTTCAAGTCGATTTCCGTTGTCTGGAGCTATGTTTCCTCAAATGGAGACCTGCAGTACTTCACCAACACTGGCACCGATCAAAGGGCTGTGGCTTTCCGCCAGGGACCGGCGCCGCCCCGACTCACCATTTGGGGGGCGACATACGGCGGCGTTGTCGTCACCAACCAGTTGGTGAGGCTGGTCGACCCGGCCACCCAGAAACTGAGCACGGCTTTCTCCCAGACCCTGCCTGATACGTGGCCCGGCAACAGGAAAACACTTGTTGTTCTCTACCAATATGAAGGCCACCCACTTCAACTGTGGCTCGGCGTCGACGGCACTGAAATCCACCTCACTCCTGACGAGCCAAATATCCCTGAGAGAACGAAATATTTCTACCAGGAGGCTACCAGGAGGGCTGGGCAGAACAACGTCATCGCGATGGTGTGGGGGAAGATGGATAATGTTCAACCTGACGTCTTGCAGTGGCACATGACACGGCTCGAGCTTGATCAGTCATTCACCGCAAGCAATGCCTGGTTCGATTTCGACGGGTGGGTCGGGGTCCCTAAGTCAGCCACCGTCTTCTATCAACCCGGCGTAACGGGTCAGATCAAGACCTTGACACTTCGCGAAAACCCCAACGAGCAGGTTTACCCTGATTTCAAGAAACATGTGGTCGCTGGCGATCCGATATCGGCCACCGAGTCTCTCTTTTACCACGCCCTCGACCGCGAAGGTGTCGCTCTGCAGGTGTCTCGAAATGGGCAGGAAAGATGGGTCAGCGTCGACACCAATAACCATGTCCTCATAGCCACAGACCGGAACGAAGATGCCGCCCTCCTCTCGATCATGAAGCCACACGGGCGGCCCTTCCTCGCCGTCCGGCCCCGTCGAACCGCGGACTCTTACTATTACATCCGGGTGGTCGATCCAGCAACCCCGAACCCGACTCTCTCGTTGACGGTCGACCCAAAAGAAGCCACAGAAGCCTACGCTGAATTCCCCATCAGGGAGAGGCTCAGCTTGCTGTTCAGCTTCAACGTCGGACACAGCGATGGCCAGCCCCTCGTCCTGCGCTACGACCAGGAATCTGACGCCATTAAGGTGTCGAGGTTCTTCCCTGGGGCCTCTGTGGTCCCCGGAGACAACCTCAAATACGACCAGTTCATCTTCAAGTTCGACTTCGTCACGAACATCGTCCCGCCAAACGAGCCCTCTACCACAAATGATCCCAGTGAGCCCATCCCCTTCGTGGTGTTCGAGGCGAACATCTTGATCGGCCTCCTCTTCAACGTCCCCAACCTTGTCCTAGGATGGCGGTTCAGCCTCCCCGAATCTGCCACGCGTTCGGTGATATGGTGGGCCCGCCATCTCAAGGTTCCTGAGGAAATGTTCAAAATCAGAAGGTACCTCCGCTCCCTCAGGGCGGAGTGGATCGCATCCCCCGATCAAGCTCCTCCCCCCAGCCAGCCAGGCCCGGCGATCTGGCAGTTGGCCTGCGAATTCGCCCGGGAGGTGTACTTGAATTCGAAATTCTTTGACTTCTACGACGCGATTTTCAGCACCAGCCCCGGGGTTGACTACAAGAATCACATCCTGAGATTCGCCGCAATCGCTGCCAGCAATCCACGGCCACCGTTTGACCTCGCTGTCACCAACAGCCAAGAGTTCACAAACTTGTCGCGTAACATCATCGAGCTTATCTACGCTGCTGAATAACCCTGGACTGGACGCGAGAATGCTTGTGGTGGTGGATCAGTCAGTCTTGGTGGTGGATTCTCTGGCCGATGAAAGTTTGTTGCGGCGGGATGAGAGTACCTAGTCTATCAGATTGTCAGTTTGTTATTGCGTTCTTTCTTTTTATTTTGATTTGAGATGGAAGCTAGTTACCAGTCACTCGTTCATCAGTTAGGCGCTCAATCAACCACTATGTTGCACGTCACTACATGCGTACGACGGTGACGGTTTTGAATTGCCGGTCAGTTACACAGAAGGGCATAAGGTGTTTGCTTAGGACTCGGGTGTGAAGCTGTTCGAGGCCTTGGTCCCCTTAGACTTAACCCGGACTACCTCATTCGTGACTTCTCCCCACAGCAGATCTGGATGGGTGAGGAGATTGACGAAGAACCGGAGGTAATATGGAGTCCCCGACAGGTTGAAGACGCGCACCAAGATGTACAAATGCCCGCGACGCTGTGCATACATTTCCATCATCTGTCGTGCACATCTTGTTAGCATAACACACATATTCCTCGCTCGGTGGACACTCACCAAGGCAATTTGGTTAAGTGTAATTGTGACACGTAAGAGTAGGTACCTGCTCGATTGAGCAGGGTAGGAATGAAGGAAGCGAATGAATTAAGCTTGCGCTTATAGAACTAAACTAAGCCCTTAGGGCGAGGTAGCAAGCCTATCTACATATACGCAGCGGTCGGATAGCAGGGCCGAGGACTAGGCCCCCTCTCCAGACCTGGCTAGGGTCCTGACGTAGGGGTAAAGGACTCGGTCCTGTTCAGAGATTGGCTCTGAGGGGTGGTGAGTGAGTCGTGAGGTCTTGGCAGAAGTAAGCCTCAGAAACCCTCAATTCCTGTCACAGTAATAAACATGTTTCTGTGGTCACCGTGCGCAGCGCGCGTGCTTTTCACCTCGAGATGGGAAAACCGCGTGTCTGGAGGTACGGGGACTCCGAGGCTTTGCAATATCGCGGCCAGCTCGCCGCTAGTTTATATGTGAAATCCGTATGGAATTCCTCGTCTTGGCGGGTGAATTTTAGATGCCCCGCCCGCTCTCGGAGGCAGCTGGTCCAGTTGTCAAAGTCCCAGTTGGGCAGACCGTAGCTTTCGAGCCATCCATAAACCTGGTGGAGCAAAGCTGGTGAGTATACGTGTACGTACCTCGCAACGTGACCCCAGAAATCTATTAGGAGGGAAGGAATACTTACATATTTTCGCCCATAAACCCAATCTACTTTTTTTCCTCCTTTTCGTTCGGCTCGTCGTCAACAAGTTGTACTTCCCTGGGAGCCTCAGCGCAACCTTCAGCGCTAGGATCAGACACGACGATAGAAGCAGGGCGGTCCTCGTCAGACACGATGACAGAAACAGGGCGGTCCATGTAAACGTTCTGGTGCAAGCTGGTATGTCGAGGTCGCGTGGGTGGCTTACATGGAACAGGTGATTGGGATTCTCTCGGTGGTTGATTATATGGAGTTGGCGGTTGGAATATTGTCGGCGGTTGATATGACTTGGATGGTTGATATGACTTTGGTGGTTGATATGACTTGGGTGGTTGATGGACACTCGAGTGAAAGTTGTTGATGTACTCACGAACCCGCGTCATGAACAGGACTTGTTTATACCAAGGCAAATCATGGCGGTAGCAGCACCGCCCTCGGCCGGCGCACCAGCAGATCGTGAAGATGTACAACGTGCTCAACGAAGCGGCGGCCAGCACAAATATCACGGTGCCACCGGCATTACCTCCCGTACCCGATACAGCCCAGGCGCCGATCCGCATCGCCCGCTCCGGCACGATGCCGCCGGCAAAGGTCAGCACTATGCCGATCACGAACAGCGGAACCGAAAAGAACACACTGGTACACCGCAATATCACGGCGAAACTGTGGAATATGGTGGCGGTGATGATGAGGCCAGCCCCCGTGCGCATCATGGTGTTCGCTTTGTCCGTCTTGAGACGTTAGGGGATGACGAGAGCGAGAGTGGCATTCCATGAATCAAGGACCTCAGCGACGAGCGGCGGGTCGGTTTCGCTCTCATCATCACCGCCATGTTGTTCTCCGTTTGGCGCCGACTCAGTCTGGTTTTGGCCGATACGACGGACATTGTACTGGATGGAGTCGCCGAGCAGGTCGAAGACGTGGTTGGATGGAAGCCAAGCCCGGCGACAGTAGATCTCGCCAGTGTTCTCAAAGATGTCACATACGCCTGTTCTCACGAGAAACCGCATGTCAGTTCCAAACTAGATGCCCAGGTATGAGAAGGAGCATGGTTACCATTTATCCCATAGTACCACCATGTTGGAAGTTCTGGTGGCACAAGCGGTTGTGCCACCTCTACGCCGCTGTCTTCCAAGGCGTGAAGCGTGAGTCTCTCGGCGAGTCGCGTCACATTGACTCGGTAGACTGCCATTTCCTTGAGCTTCGGCGACGCACAGCTGATCAGGTAGACCACGTTTGTCGTCACGCTCAAGAGAGCGCAGATCATGAAGAAAAACCCGACCATTGTTCAAACCAAGGACTCGTTCCGCGACATCGGCACCTGAAATGTAAGAAGGGATAAGGGTTTCGGATAACGAAGTATCCTCGTTGTTGCAGACCGAACGGTCGCGTACATAGGGTACTTATGGCCAGAGCCACGACTGGTTGGACCGCAGTCAGGTGTGTGCAGTTACTTGGAGACATTACGATGTATACCATCCTCACAAACCGACGTCGCCCTTGGGCGTGCTGCTAGGCCTAAAGTCGTCAAGCTCGTTAATAATGCTTCGACCATTGAAGACGGCGCGTGGAGGGTTGCTTTCGCTCAAAGCCCCAGCATGGCAGGTTCGGTCTGATTGGGGGTGTGGCTCAGGGGGTAGTGAGGTGGCTGAACCGCCCAGTCTTGATTTGCCGGGCGCTGCGGCTAGCTGAGCTTAAATTTTAAGTTCTATAAGGGACCAGGCTGCAGTCTGGCCCTGGCGGAAAGTGGAGGGTTGTTGAATCTGGCGCTGGTTGACCACAGACCGTCAACGGAATGTTTTCACTTGTTGTTGGTTTCAAGTGGCCGGACTCCGTGTTTTCCCTCGTGGCGGCCATGTGGAAAGGTTCGGCCCGGATGCGGCCCCACTCAACCTTCCCGGTGTTGCGGGGGTGAGCACCGGCTCCCAAACCCGGTCCTGGTCCGGCCGGACCTGACTTCCGGGGGACCGGGCCCGAGGCGTAAGGCCAGACGAAAGAAGGGTAGGGTTAGGGTTACGACAAGCCAAAAGAGAGTTCGTGCGAACTCGCCAAGACTCCCTGCGGGGCCTTTAAACTGCCGCTTCTGACCGCCAAAAATTTCGGGTCCATGACATCGGCTGTGATCCGCGAAAGCTGCAACATCCCAAGAACCAACACCTCGCTTCCAACCCCAACCTCGTGGAATTGGCCTCAACACCCAAGCTCAAACATGGGCCCATCAGTAAAGAAACGCTCCTTCAGTGACGCCCCTAAGGGCCGCGGAGCCCGACCGACCAAGAAACAAAGAAGAGTCGTCGAATATCACAGCAGCTCCGAAGAGTCGGCCAGTGACGACGAAGGGGGTCCCATTCCCGCCAACCTGCTCGACTCGGACGACGAGGACCTTGACAATATCGAGGTCGACGATGGCGCCTCCACTGCCGAGTCGGGATCCGACTCGGACTTGGACTCGGCCTCCGACTCCGACTCCAGGCACCCCCCCAAGAAACTGAAACAATCCAAGTCCAAACAACCCCAATCAAAACAACCCACAAAACCATTCGTCGCCAAAGACGCACCAGATTCCTCATCATCCGACGACGAAGACGCTTTCTCCTCCAACGATGAATCCGCCTACTCCTCCGACGCTGCCAGCCACAGCGGCGACAACGACGACGAGGAAACCACCACCCCCAAACCCCAGCGCAAACTCTCCAAGCGCAACGACCCGACCGCCTTTGCGACGAGCATGTCCAAGATGCTCTCGTCCAAACTCCCCGCTTCGCGGCGCGCCGACCCGATCGTCGCCCGCAGCGCCGCGGCTGCCGAGCGCGCGCGCCAGGCCGCCGACACGGCGCTCGAGGCCAAGGCGCGCAAGCGCCTGCGCGAGAAGAAGCGCCTGGCCATGGAGAAGGGCCGGGTGCGCGACGTGCTCGTCGCGAGCACGCGCCGGACGCTGAACCTGGCGACGGGCGAGATCATTGAGGTTCCGGACGTGGATGCCGAAGGGGTTACGAAGGGAGAGCCCAAGACGACGGGGGAGATTATGGCCATGGAGAGGAGGTTGAGGAAGGTGGCGCAGAGGGGTGTGGTCAAGTTGTTTAATGCGGTGAGAGCGGCACAGGTGAAGGCGGCCGAGGCGGAGAGGCAGGCGAGGAAGGAAGGTATCGTGGGCGTGAAGAGGAAGGAGGAGAAGGTTAGCGAGATGAGTAGGAAAGGGTTTTTGGACTTGATTGCGAGCGGCGGTGGAGGGTTGAAAAAGGGTGGTTTGGAAGAGGCATAAGGGATTTCCGGGCGTTCCTCATTTGTCCAGTCTAAGAGTGAAAATAATGTCGGGTTGAGGTCTATATACGGCACATGTCCTTCTGAGTGCCAACTACTGTACACATACAAGTCCACATGTTCCAGCCGCAATTTCCGGGTGACCATGTGAAAAACAAACTCCGCCCAAGCCGATCAACATTGGCTATACCAACCTCACTTTTGAAAACCCACCATCCTGTTGGTATCTCGAACAGCACGCAGTTTCCATGCCCGAATACCTGCCCGTCCATATGCATCGCAGAAAACGCCTCCTAAAACGCCACATGGGGAAACAAATTCCCGTCTTATTTCCCTATTCACCGTTCAGTTAAAATCCTTGGACTGCAAATTCCTCGTCATGCTCGGCAACTTGACCCTCAGCCCGTCCAGCTCCGGCGTCATGACGACCTGGCACCCCAGCCGGCTTGTCTCCTGCAGACCGAAGGCCAGATCGAGCATGTCATTCTCATCGTCGTCGGGCTCGGGCATGCGGTCGTAGTATTCCTGGTCCAGCACAATAACGTGGCAGGTCGAGCAGGCGCAAGAGCCGCCACACGCCCCTTCCATCTCAAGGTCGTGCGCCTGCGCAATGTCCAGGAGGTTGTCGCCCTCTTTGACGGCGAGTTTGTGCTCGACACCCTCTTTGTCGACGAAGGTCACGTAGAGTCTAGGTGGTGAAGGGGTTAGTTTTGGGACAGATTCTGGGAGGAGGAGAAGGGAGAGAATTACTCTTCACCCGGCTTGGGGGGTTCGAGGTGGCCGTGAAAGACGGCGGTGGAGGCGGAAAATGGCCGAGTCTGGAAGCCGTGTTGGAGTGGAGGCCGGCGCGCCGGGTTCTGGCCGAGTCGGGTCCGAGTCGCCGGCACCGGAGCAGAAATGGTAGGCTTGGTGTAACTCCGGAGGTTTTGGGCGGCCAACCGGACTGAGCGTGCCGTCGTGGGCCGCAACCTCGGAAGCATTGTGGCGAGGAGTTTGGGACTGGGCATTATGGCGGTGAGTGTGAGAGGGTGCGGAGGGGAAGGAGAATCAAGGCGGCGCCGGAGGGAATGTGTGGAGGATGTTGAAGTGAAAAAGACGAGGGACAAAAAAACCAACAGGGAGAAGACAGGAATCCAAACACTTGAAACGAACCAGCAATTCCTGCGGAGTAAAGCAACCAACAGCACCCTTTCTCGGCGTGATCCCGGGTCCGCGAGATGGTGTTTTGCACAGTGGGAGTGCTCTGTCTTGCAGCTGCTGTCGATGTGCTGCATGAGCTCTCCCGCTGTGATTGGGAAACTTTTGATGCAGCTCCGAGATCTCCGTATCGTATACAAGCATATGCCGGCCCCGATTGAGCGATATCGGCCGTTATCAGCAGCCGCACTGTGACGTGGGGTCAAGATGCCAAGTGATGCCAAGGCCGCGCCAAGCATTGGACTCAGCAGCACAACCCACTTTCATCGGGCAGCTTGGCACCTCACCTTCCGTCTTGACTTCTTTGCACATGGGCTTCGAAAATCACAACACCCAGACACCACCTCATCCACCAAACTTTGATCCTGACCCTGACCCCTTTCACAACCAACTCCCATACAAGCCACCCCCAGCGTGCCATGGTCCAGCGACCACCATCGACATAATGGCAAGCCACAGCGACGGCATCAATCCCCTGCGGCCCTACTACATTCCCCCCTCCATCCGAGAAGCCCCGGAGCCCCTCCCCACTCCCGGGCCCAAACCCTTTGCCGCCCAGCCACCTCCCGCCGGCCGCTATGCCACCAAGGCCCGCGATATCTTCTCCGACATTGACTACAAGGACTACATTGCCGAGCCCTCCCCGTCCGTAGTTCAGACCGTCAAGGATCTGCTGGACGAGCTGCTATGGAAGTACATGTCGGTCCTGATGGCCCAACCCTTCGAGGTGGCCAAAACCATCATGCACATCCGTGCCCAGGACGACCCTGGCGGTTTGGAAGCCGCCGCTGAGGAGGAGGCCAGGCAAAAGCGTGCTCTTGCCAGCCAAAGGATAGAGCTGCGTGACCAGGTATGATCTTCTGTCCGACTGGCACTGACGTCTCGTCCCTGCTAACGCTGGCCTCCAGGAGGGTGCCCGCTCCGACGATGAATCGGACGTGGACGAGTCGGCCTTTTTCACCTCACATCCACCAGAGGAGCCCCCCGAGTCCAATCCCTGGCGATCTAACAAACGTCCGGGACAACCCTCTCCTAAATCTCCCACCTCTCCGACAACAAGCAAGGTTGTACCAGCCCACCAGCTGGCCATCCGCACGCCAGACTCTGTACTCGAGGTTATCGCACAGCTGTGGCAGAAGGAGGGCGCTTGGGGCGTATGGAAGGGCTCCCACGCCACGTTTGTCTACACGGTGCTGCAATCGCTTCTCGAAAACTGGTCGCGAAGCCTTCTCAGCGCTTTGTTCAACGTGCCAGATATCGGTGTCAAGAGCGATATGGATCGCCTGGTGGATATTGCCTCCCCATACCCTTGGGCATCACTGTTTGTCGCTGCCACTGCCGCCGTCATCACCGGCCTGGCTCTCTCCCCGCTGGACCTCGTCCGCACCCGCCTGATCATCACCTCCACCTCGTCCCGCGCTCGCCGCACCCTCTCCACTCTCCGGAGCCTCCCTTCCTACCTCTGCCCTGGCCCGCTCGTGATCCCCACCGTCCTGCACTCCCTCGTCCACCCGCTTCTCACCCTCTCCACCCCGCTCGTTCTGCGAACCCAGTTCATGATCGACCGCGAACAAAACCCCACGACCTTCTCCATCGCGCGCTTCTGCTCTTCGACCGTGGCGCTCTTCATCAAGCTGCCTCTCGAGACCGTCCTCCGCCGCGGCCAGGCCATGGTCCTGGCCCAGAGGGAGTACGTCGTCGCCATGGAAGGCGCGGCGGCGACTGCCGACAAGAAGAAGCAGAAGCGGCATGCCTCAAGGAGACACACTCCCGCCACCACTTCCTCTGATTCGGAAGAAAGCACCGAGTCCGAGGAGGAAGCGGAAGAGAAGGTCGAGCTGGAAACCATCATCCCCCTCGGCAGGTACCGCGGGCTGTTCGGCACCATGTACAGCATCGTCAACGAGGAGGGGTCGCACGCCGTGCCAGTTCCGGCTCCTGCCGCTGCTCCTGCTCCTTCAGGGAAGAAGAAGGGGAAGAACGCCGGAGCTGCGAATGCTGGTGACCGCGGTGTTGCGGAAGTGGTGTACAGGCGCGGCCAGGGGCTGGATGGCCTGTGGAGGGGCTGGAAGGTGAGCTGGTGGGGATTGGTTGGGTTGTGGGCTGCGGGTGTGTTGGGAGGTGGGGGAGATGGCGAGTTTTGAGAGTGGTCTGTCTATCTGTCTGTCGCTTTCTCACGTCTTGCCCTTGCTTTGCTCGCCGGGTATCACGGAGACCTCAAAGGAACACAAAAATATGGTGATGGCGTTGGGAGGCTGTCTGCTGATGATGGAAAGATGGACACACAGATACACTGGTGGCTGGATGAATGGATGGATGGGCGGTTCAAGTGTTGACAGGCGGACGGGCGGGCGTTTTTATTCTCCATCTCTCCTTTGGCTTCTTGTGGTTGGCTAAATGATTCCCCGCTCATGATTGTTATGATTCTTTCTCTCTTCTCTGGTGTCGATGATATACAGATCTGGGACGGTTGTAGATGCCGACTCTCTTTGGGTGGACGTCTGTGGGTTCTGGGTAGGTTCTGTCTTTAAGCAGGGTATTTTTAGATAGGCAACCAAGAATGGATTCGAAAGTGGGCGTGCGTCTTTGAGGTTTGATTTGTGTGATGTACCATCTGCGACCTCAGATTACCTGTATAGTCCAATATTCAGCCGCGTAACTCCGAAGACTCCCCGCGGCTCAGCCACAAGACATATACGGAGTAAGACTTGATGAAGATTCGGATTCACTTTGTTAGAGAACGAGATCAACATATCACGGGAATGGCAAGCTCAAGTGATCATAAACATAGTATCAATATTGACAAGGCCAACGCCCATGAAAATGCCAAAGTATATACAGCGAAAAATGACATCCCAAAGATCCAAACATCGTACATGCCATGCCATGCCCAATCATAGTACACTCATGACATTAGTTATCCAAACACCCTTTTTGTGTCTTCCTCCCCAGGTGTGCCTAGGCACCATTTACACCCTTTTGCTTAGATGCACTGCGAGTACCAGTCGTTGAGCTTGTTGCAGCTCGAGCCCGGCGCGCAGAGGGTCGGGCCGGTCCAGCCGTTGCCGCCGCACTGGCCCCACTTGCTCTGGGTAGCGGCCGGGGGGGGCGGGGTGGTGCTGGTCGCGAAGGTGGTGGTGATCTGAGGGAGGGAGGTGGTGCGGCTGCTGGTGGTGGTCACCTGAGCCGGGGCAGAAGTGGTGGTGACGACGGGAGGGACGCCAGTCGGGTCCGTGTCGGCGCCGGGGCGGGTGGCGGTGCCCGTGGCGGTGGCGGTCGAGCGGCTCTGAGGGATGGAGCTCACGGCGCCGGGGATGAGGGCCGGGCCCGGGACGGGGTACTGAGGGTTGGCAACCCAGGGGTTGAAGAGGATGCCCGGGTCCGAGGCCTTGTAGAGCTGGGTGCCGGGGACGCCCGAGGGCTGGTTGTTGCCACCGCCGGTGACGCGGATGTTGATGCACTGCGGGTAGGCCTGGGCGCCGTTGGGGTTGGCGGCGCCGTGCAGGGCGATGATCTCGTGCCGAAGCACGTAGTTGCCGGCCTTGAGGTCGGCGGGGATCTGCACGAGCCACGAGTTGCCGTTGGCGCGCAGAGCATCGGCGGCCCAGCGGCCGGCCGCGGCGTCGTAGCCGGCGCCGTCGATCTTGAAGAAGCGGAGAGAGGTCTTGTCGACCGTCTCGCAGTTGCCGTTGCACGCGGCAAGGTAGTCGATGACGGGGCCGACGTGCGACTCGGGCCACTCGGGGGTCCAGACGATGCTGATCTTGTCACCAGCCCTCACCGTGACGTGGCCGCCGCCGGGCTTGGCCGACTTGTGGCAGATGATGTCGGGGGAGCCGAAGTTGTTGGGCTCGATGAAGCCGTTGTCCTGGTTGAGGGCCGACCAGCCAATCACGGTCGGGGGGTTGCCGCTGTAGAAGTCGGTGGTGGGGTCGTAGTTCCGGTACTGGACGCCATTGACAATGATGTGGCTGACATGGCCGTGGGCGGCCACGAGGGCGGCGCCCGTGAGGGAGGCAAGGAACGTCGAGGTCTTGGGAGCCATGATGACGGCTGGTATGTCTGGGATGTATGGACAAAAGAGTGGAAGACAAGGAGAAGCTGCTGTCCCGTCGAGATGGCTGGCTGGAGAGGTCAGAGGCCTGGCGACTCTGTGGGAGATGCGATGAGGAGGCCGGCCTCGACGACGTTCTTATATCTCTCTGACCAAGAACGCCGAGAAGTGACAAGATCGCCCTTCAATATCGGTTCCCTGGAACGACGATCCATGGTGGTGGTCCCCTCCCAAGGGGGGAGCATGGTGACGACGACGCCTCTGGCCGAATGTGGAGGAATGTGGAGAGGTCCATGGAGTGCGTTAGGACCGCAAGTCCGGCTCGGCATGCGACGCCAAAGCGTGGAGAGGCGGCTTGACGGGCAGCATCACAAGCCAAGGACACGCCGAGCGCCCAGATTCAAGGACATCTGACCGGGTTTGACCGTTCCAAGGGCTTCCATTCTTTGGCATGGGCATGCTTCGCGTCGACAGCCAAGACCGAGTTGGGAAAGGCGTCGAAGCTGTGAAGGGGGAGTGTGGAGGTGGCAAGATGGGAATGTCGGCCTTCCTCCCGTCTTGGTGTTTTCTTGGATGATGAACAGGGGGTGATGCTCCCCAGATGTGCCCCAGACCAGACAGGCCGTTGTGCCATGGGACAGCATGACGGAGTCACGGCAAGGTCCCGAGGCCCGGGCATGCCTGGTCGAGACCATGCCGGATCGGGAAACGCGGAGGCTCTTCCGATCTGGCTTGGGAAGTCGGCCGATGAAGTTGTGGGGAAATGTAACGGCGAGGCCCATCACGTCGTGGAGAATACCATAGGCGCGATGTAACAGAAGAATTCAGGCAAAAAGAGGCCGGGCGAGGGCCGGCCATCCTCTCCTCCACAACACACGAATTCCCCCGGGATTTTGACGGCATGCCACGAGCCTTGCGGATATGAGCCTCACTTTCGGCGACTCGAGCCCAGGGACGGAAAGGTGTCAAAATCGTCGCTTGACCATGTTAATACCGGACTGCAGCGGTTCGGTATTTCTGAGTGTGGAGGACGCGGATGCGGCTCGGTTGGGGATCCGAGCACATGGCTCACAGCGAGCACGGCTGTAACCAGACTTTCAACGTCCATGGACGGATGGCAGTGACAGCAGCAAAAACCAGAAGCTTGAGATGAAGGCGCAAGCGGCCAAGAAGGTCCATGTCGCCGATCAACGCACGTGGGCTGCGGTGGTGGTGGTGGAACCTTCGAAACAATAGTCGCCGGCTGTTCCATTTGTTTGAGCAAGCCTCTCAAAGGGGAAACCAGCCCCGCGGTCACAAGCTGACAAAATTCTTACCTGACTAGCTCAACGGCCAACGGTCTTGGGTCTGTGTTGCTGAGACATCTGTGCGGAGTGATGGCCAAGAGGGTGGCTTCGGAAACTCGGGACGCTCGCCAGACACTTACATCAACACCAAGAATTGTCTTGATGGCGTCGTCATCACCCAAGACTCTCTCGTTTCTCTCTTGGGTTGCAAGTCAATAATTGTTGCTGTTCTTGGTGGTGGTGTGTTGCTGCGTCGCTGCCCAAGCCAAGGACAAGACGAGACGCATTGAAGTCTGGCGATCATCCACATTGTCAGGACCATCGTGGCGATGCAAGCCATGCCTTGAATCGCATAACGTTTCTGTTTGATGCATTACGTTTAGGCGATCCTGGAATTTTGAGAGAAAAAAGAAGGATCAGCAAAGTTCCTATTTTCATCTTTCCAGAGATTCCTCCAGCCTCTCGGGCAGCCCGAACTTGGTGGAAGCTGTCATGTCATGGCATGTGAGGCTCTTCAGGGGGACAGACTTCCAAGACCAAAATCCCACTGCTCATGGGCACCCTGGCTTCTTGGCGCCGAGCCGAGATCACAGGACGACCGTGCCTGTCTCCAGCAGTTGTTTTGACTTCGACCTGGCCTTTCCGAAGTCGCAAGGTCTTGAGAGAAAATTGAAAGTCCGAGTACGAGTCAAAAAAGACGTATTCGTGCTCTTCAAAGAGATCTCCGAGGAAAACGGAAGAGGGTAAATCTTTGTTTGAACCGTATCCTAGTGTCAAAGATACTGCAGAGACGAGCGCTCTCCGTTGGCCTGTCAGGAAGAGTGTCTACTCATAGCCCCAGTGTATGAGATATTGAAATCCTAACCCTGATGTGTGACTCGGGGGTCCCGGGAAGCTGGCTACGGTCTTGGCATTTCCCGGGTCCCGCCGAGCACCGGCCCCACTCGGAGCCGTTGACCGGCCGGGACCCGGATTCTGGACCCACTAATCGGGGGTCTGTCCGGAGCTCCCAGATCATTCGGCCCCGGCGTCATGAACAGCAAAGCATAAGTTGTTTCTGTGGTCACCAATCACATGTCCCAGCAAAATGTGCTGAAGGACGCCATGACAACCATCATGAATGTGAAGGCAACACATGTCTTTGCCCTTGATCAGCGACATGTCTCGGACTGGAATGTGCATTGTCGATGTGTAATTCACAGGAAAGTGTCAATCATGGCCGTCTGAGTTCATGGGATTCTATACTTATAAGCGCCCTGAACGTCTCTACTTCTCATGTCCGGCGTCATATCATCTCGTCTGTGATCAGTTACCGCAGGATCTAGGGGCGTGGACTGATATATCTCCATATATCTCCGTCACCTAATGTCAGGCGGACAAGAGAGTAGGAAATTCGCAATCAGAAGCCCGTCCCAAACTTCCCATGTATCTTCTACCCATCGCCGCGACCGCCCTAGCATTCACCACCACCGCATACGCCCACGCCCAAGTCTACGGCTTACGTGTCAACGACCAACACCAAGGCGACGGGCGCAACAAATACATCCGCTCGCCCAGCAGCAATTCCCCCATCCTGTGGGACCACGTAACCCACCCATCCCTCATCTGCAACATCCGCGACGACAACCAACCCCCGGGTCCCGCGCCTGACTTCGTCCGCGCCTTCGCCGGCGACCGCGTGGCGTTCCAATGGTACCACGCTCGCCCCAACGACCCGACGGATTACGTCCTCGACAGCTCCCACCTCGGCGTCCTCGTCACCTGGATCGCGCCGTACACGGATGGGTCCGGGACCGGCCCCATTTGGACCAAGATCCACCAGGACGGGTGGAACGGCACGCACTGGGCCACGAGCCGGCTCATCAGCAACGGCGGGTTCGTCGAGTTCCGGCTGCCCGGCTCGCTAAAGCCCGGGAAGTACCTGGTGCGGCAGGAGATTATCGCTCTGCACCAGGCCGACATGCCCGGTCCGAACCGCGGGCCTGAGTTCTACCCCAGCTGCGCGCATTTGGAGGTTTTTGGGTCTGGTGAGGCGGCGCCGCCGCAGGGGTATGATATCAACAAGGGGTATGCGGAGAGCGGGGATAAGTTGTGGTTCAACATTTACATCAACAAGAATGATGAGTTCAAAATGCCTGGACCGGAGGTTTGGGATGGTGGTGTCGATTTGGAGAGCGATGGGCAACTGAGGAACCAGGCAAGCCAAGGTGAACCAACACAGATGAGTAGCCGGAAGGAGTGGTACTATTTTTGGTACGGGATGAAATGAGCGCGCGTTTGTGACGATGCTGATATAGGACTGGAAACAACCTGGAAAGAAGCAGAGGCTTGCTTTGGTAATAGAACGGAGAACGTCAGGATACCTAGGTACCTTACCTATATGAGCATACTTGATGAGCGACCCTGAGATGTGCGAATCTGTTCATTTGATTACGAGCAAAGTGAGAAGCAGTTCATCGTGACTCTGTATTATTGAGCTCGTAATGCCAGTCATGCAGCTATACGATAAGTTTGATGCCCGTCTCGTAATGGCCACAAATACGTGGCCTCAGTAATCATGAAATACTCCATACCGACCCCTAAACGCCTTGCTGCCCACCCATAGTCGTCGTTCAATGATATGGCCTTCAACCTGACCGCATTACTCTTCCTCCCACATTATTAAACCACACTTCCAAATGACGACGGCGGCGAGCCAACCCGTCGATACCTGTACCCTCCAGGCCCCTTCCACCTCCTCCAACACCGCACTCCAATCCATCCCACCAACGCCAACACCACAAACAAGCAAGTGAAAAACAACCCCAAATGCTCCCCAATCTCATTAAACACGCGGTTATCCCAATTATTCCACGATCCTCCACCCCCGCTATGCGAGAAGAAGGTCCAGTCATCCGCTCCCGGCCGACCGTCCATCATGACCCTGTACAGCCTATGCTCCTCCTTGGACTCGGAAGGGGGAGGCAAAAGCGCGTGGTACTCCTCCCAAATAGCCGTCAGGAACCATTGCCCGCTCGCGTACATGATGCGCACGTACGGCAGGGGCCAGCGCCAGTTGTACCGCAGCAGGGCGAGGGTGACGTGGTGCCAGAAGGGGTGGTGGGGACGCGAGGCGAGGATGTTGTTGCTCAGGGCGCCGCGGCCGCCGTCGGTGGTGAAGGCGGGGTAGTAGAGAAGGGGTTCGAGGGGGATTCTGCAGCCCTGTGAGAGACGTAGTGAGTTTGATTGGTCATAGCTTTTTTCATAGTTTGGACTGAGACGGGAGGGGGAAGGAATACATTGTCCAAGTCCATGTAAATACCGCCGTAGTGGAGCATGAGGAAGTACCGGACCGCGTCGACGCGCTGGACGGGGTATTTGTAGTTGTCATAGGTGCGGAGGAACCATGGGTACTCGGTTTCGATGAAGTCCCGGGACGCCTTGGTACCCCAGAACTACATGACAAAAAAGATGGTTTAGCAACTCATGTAGCCAATGCCAATGGTGCCGAAGTTGGTTCCTACTTTGAACTCAAAGTCCGGGTTTAACTCCATACACCCCTTCCGCGTCTCACCCCAGCCATCGGGTATACCATCCTTCTCCGGCTCGCGCCAGTTGTGGAAGATGTGATGGATAATCTTGGGGATATGCTGAGTGCGATTGGCGCCATGGTCTTTGGCGAAAGCGGCGGCGATCTCGGGTTGGGTGATGCGGATGCCGGAGTGCTCATAGAAGAGGCTCCGGAAGAAGAGGAGGCGGGATATGACGTGGACCAGCAGCGCCAACAGCGCGATGCCGCCAACGATGAAGGATACCCGGATTGGGATCCTCATAGTGGGTGGTAGGTGGTATGACGTCCGTCCTCGGAAGACGACTTGGTCAAAGGGCGGGTTGGAGAAAGTGATGGAGTAGCAATATGGGAACAGACAGACGGAAAGTCAAACAAACGCCGCCGGTGTGAGATGATGAGAGGAGCTGTGCCGCAGTCAGCACGGCTTCCACCCTGCAGGTTCCACAGACCTGTAAGGGTGACGATAAGGGATGGTTGGATGTTAGGGGTAGCTGCAACGCTTCAGCTTGGTTCCCCAGCAAGTACTGTAGTAAGCCAAACTCATCGATTCAGATGTATGGCGCCAACTCATGTCAAGCTTTGCATGGACGTGAGAGGTAGCGTGAGTGCGGTATGCATGCGGCTTGAAGCACCGTCTCCATCCGGGAGGTTCCTTGCTCAGGGTATCATTGCGGCATGCCGATGGCGGCAAAGGCAAGCCTGCGACAAACGGTTTACACTACCTCGAAGCTTCCCAAGGCTTTCCCGATCTGATACAGCCTCTTTTTACACATCTCATCGTCGAGGATATAAGTCATTCGCATTGCCCCGTACCTGAAGGCATTCCGACTGTGACCCAACCTTATCTCGGCTTCTCGGCTCTTCGAGGAATTGATGATGTAATGCGTAGCTCGGGGTTCTTGGAGATCCCGAGACATCCGGGATGACTGGGAGGCGGGTTGACCCGATTGGGCATCGGCCGGGGGATTAAAGGTTGTTGTCCCACCATGGAACTCGGAAACTTGTTGGTCTACCTATCCGGCCAACTCCTGGAGCTCCAGATATCTGATGGACGGTTACTTTTCACTATATATACAGCTCTATGCATACCGACCTGACGTTCAACAGCGGCTGAGTTGTTCTATTTCTAGCCCGCTAACGGCGCGGGCCGCAGGACGGCGTTGAATTCCAGATCCACTCTCTCCTGCAGGGGTTTTGTGTTTTTTGCTCTAGAGGCATCACTTTGGCGGTTTCTCTAGCCGGTGCAAAAGCCGAGGGAACTTTCCACGAATCATGTTTCATAATCCTCTGCTGTCTTGGCACGTCCTCGATCGATTGCTGGCGGAAAAACTGTCTTGGCAGCGCTGCTGTCTCTTTATTAGCATGTACATCCCTCCCACAAAAGTGGATATATCAGAGCTAGGACGGCTGGCGGAGTAGCTATAGCAAGTACGTACAGTCTATTTGCTATCAGGACATGAAATTCCATGCTCCCCAACGCCGCTACCAATATATCATTGCCCCTCCTCCTTTCTTTCATAATCCCAAATCATCCCCTTATCCATATCTTGCTGTCTGTCACTAGATGTCATGATTGTGTAATCCCCTCTGGATATCCAGAATTCTCAAGGCCAAATCAACCCTCCCTCACAGTCCGCACTTCGCCGCCAGCCTCTTCGCCCTCTTCACATTCACCCCAGATACCCTCCCCTTAGCCTCCTCGCCGACCGACACCCATGCGCTCACATGACACAACTTGGCCGCCTCATCCCATGTCCAGGCCAAGCATGTCCTGCTCCTCTTCTCGCAATGCTTCCTACACTTCTCCTTACTCTCCACATCTCCCAGGGTGAGCGTCGACTCGTCCGGCGCCCCGACAAAATCCCACCCCGTCACTCCCTGTTCCGCACTCTTCTGTCCACCGCCCTTCCAGGGCGCGTCCCGTCCATGCAGCTCCCACAGCCTCCCCCAAACCACCACCTCCCTGACGTCCTTAAACTGCTTCCCCACATCCCGCATCGCGTCCGGCGTACTGAACTTGTGAAACCCGATCAGCGGCGCGCACACCCGGTCGGCTTTCACCTTGGTCAGGGCGGGCGGCTCGCCGTTGAACCACCTGGCGTACGTCTCGTCCAGGTGGATCCCGATGCGCAACAGCGCGCGCGCGAGCAAGCGGTCGCCCCACGTCTCGTCCAGCGAGGCGACGTACAGGGGCTGCAGGCCGATCTGGTCCTCGATGAGGCGCCGGACGGCGGCGTGCGAGAGGGCGATGCCTGAGCCGCCGTGCGCGAAGCGCGCGCGGAAGTCGCCGACCGGGTTGCCCAGGTAGTGGGGGCGAGAGGGGTCGAGGTGCTGCAGCAGGGCGAGCAGGGTGGGTTGGAGCAGGTAGGTGTCGTCGTCGACGAGGAGGTACCACTTTTTGTGCGGGTATTTTTGGTACGCCATTTCCAGGCCGGAGAGGAACTGGTTTGTGTGTGAGAGGGTGATTGAAGGAGGACCTGGGGTAGAGGGGAGAGGGACCTACCTTCATGGCGTCTAGTTCCCAGCCAAACGCACGGCAGTGCTGTAATGCCAGAGCTTCGTCTCCCTGATAGATCGCTTCAGCTAGTTGCTGGTACTTTTTGACACGGCTATGTCCGTGAAATGCTGGCGCCGACAGGTGCTGACGCAGCGAGTGAAGGACGGCATCAAACACATGCAGCTTCTGCTCGGGCATGCCGTCGACCGAGAAGTGAACATCCCCCTCGGAGTCCGCAATCACCATGACATCCTTGAGTTGGTTATTCTCGGGCAGCGCCTCCAGCCAGGCGGGCACTCTGTCGCGGGTGCCGTAGCCCGTCTTGACGATGGCCAAGACATCACGCTCGACGTCCAGGGGATACTTTGGCGGACCGTGGACCCATTTCTCGCTCGGCGCAGGGAGCAGGGTCTCGCGCAGAGTCTTTGCGTTCCACCAGACAGCAAGACGCAAGGTGTTGTCGTAGGGCAGCAGGGCCCAGAGGAGCAAGACAAAGACGGCCAAGCCGAGCAAGGCCGGGCCGAGCCGCTGGCGGCGTACGCGGAGTATTGATTTCCGCCGGGCTCGTGGCCGGAGACGTGCCGGCGTCGCGCCCATGCCCACGCGATTCCAGTCGATGGTGCTGGTCGGCATTGCCGGTGACTGCGGGAAATAGAAACCGGCACCGGTTACCAGTGATGGGACATGGGAAAGATGACGGAGCTGACTTGAGGATGTCGGGTTCAGCTCACCGAAGGACTGGACAGGGGGTTGTTGTTGATCCACTCGTGCTGACCTGCCGTCGGCTGGGTAACGTAACGTAATGTGCGTAACATCTGTAAATTACCATCACCACGACCCGACAGCAAGGAGAGTATGCTGGTATGCTCAGGGCCTGTTCCAATCATGCAGCCCGGTGAATACCATCACCTTCATTTCTATGTCCTTCATTGTGCCGTCCCTCAGGGATTGGCTGGTAAATGGTTCAGGACACAAGGCAGCCTCCAACATCAACAGCCCTCTCTTTATACACTACCTAATCCTCCACCTCATTCCCGCTACTCAATCCTCGGCCTCTTCACCTCTGCCTCCCCCGCCCCATTGACGCCCTTCCCTGCCCCCTCCTCGCCCTCCTCATCCCTGGGATGCACCGTACCGGCGCCCTCTCCCAACTCGCCGCTTACCCCCTCCTCTTCATCATCTCCATCCCCGCCGATCCAATTCCCGTTCTCATCGAAATACTCATGCACATTCTCGGCGGTAATCCAGCCCCCACTCCCCGGCATCGGTGGCGGCAGCCCTCCGTTAGCCGACCCGGAAAACACTCCCGGCAGGCCGTCGATGGGCTCCCACTCGCCCTCAAACATGATCTGCGCGTCACCGGCGTCATCCTCGTCCTCCCCGTCCTGAACGGGGTCCGGGTTGAGGTTGGAGCACTCTGCGATGGCTTCAAAGAGGCGGGTTGTTTCTGCCGATCTGGGGTCTTCTGTTCCAGAAGAAGCAGCGGCGGGGTCTGTTGTTGTTGTTTGGGTTTGCGGTCGGGGGATCAAGGTCAATTCGATGGTTTCGAAGTCCTCGTCGGCGGCGCCGCCGTCGGCAAGGTCCAACTGGAGATAGACGGAGGGGAAGGAGGTGTCGCTGTTGGGGGTGCGCAGCTTTTTGATGGCGTGGATTGTGATTTGGTGGTAGGGGATTGAAACGCCGCATTCGACGGTGGGGCAGAAGAGTGAGAGATCACTGGAAGACAGCTAGGTTAGAATTAAGTGTTGAGACTGCGGCACCGAGAGGCGAGGGTTGCGACTTACTGGGAGTTAACAAAGATGTCGACTTTCTGCTCGACCAAGTCTTCGGACTGGTCGGTGAGGGTGCTATTCTCTGGGGCACTAGGCTCAGATGTCAGGTCGGCAGGGAAAAAAGGCAACTTTCCGAGCTGCGACTTGGGAAGCCAAGCTTTGGCGCCGGTGGCATGGTAGAAGAGCACGGGTTTGCCGTCGAAGAAGCTCTCGGGGGTCTGCTCCTGGTGCTCAGAGACGGGTGTGTAGTCGGCGACATTGAAAGGACGACGGACTGTTTGGAGGCTCATTTTGATGGCTGCGTCGGCCTCGGCGACGACGATGTTGTTTTCTTGGTACCTAGTGTAAACAAAAGATCTGCGACGGACGACAACGACAGGAGGACGAGAAGCAGACCTAACGTGGGGCACTGTGGGGCAGAGCTTTATCTTATCGGTGCTAGGCGCCTCCCCGCGACGCTGCGACCCCTGGTTTCATGGATGGCGTCACTCCTCTTCTTGTCCATCTCTTTCATCTCTCCATTCTTCGTTTCCAGCATTGGACTAACAACCTGGAACTTGCATTTTCCATGTTCCTCAACACATGTCCTTAAGGACCGGGATCTAGCGCCTATAGTAACCCATTCCATCTCCGTTCCGCTCCAGAACCACAGAACAATACCATCACAATGCACGACGACCGTAAGCTTCCATCCTCTCTCCTCTGCCCCCCAGCTTAACTTCATGAGATCTAACCTAGCTGTGTTCACAGGCACACACCCCTACCTCCAACAAATCCCCCTAACCGTCTCCCCCTTCGTCAACCTCCCCACCGCCACCACCCTCCCCTACCGCTACAAACCCATGCCCTCAACCCTCCCGCCCTCCATCCTCGGCAGCGCTGCAACAGCAACAGCAGATCCGACAGACGACCCGCAATCCGCATCCAACGGAGCCAGCGCTGATGGTTTGATCAACAAACCGAAATATGTCGTCTCCCCATCCGGCCATGCCGCCCACCCCGACGACATCCTCGCCTCCTGCCGCGCCCTGCATGAGCACGTGTCGCGGCTTGTCGCGCAGGCCGAGAAGGATTTGGCTGCCGCCGAGGAACGGATTCGCGCGCGCGAGCTGGCTGAGAAGCGCCGCGTTGCGCCGGGGTGGCTGGATAGCGATGCGAGGTTATTGGAGCCCGAGAGGAAGTCCACGCCGGCAAGTGGTACGGTCGGTGGTGAAGTCGGTGACAGCCATCAGCAACATCAGTCAGTCCAGGGGTGGTCTGTCGGCGGTAGCGCTTTTGGGGGGATTGGGACGGAAGGGGGTCCAAGTGAGATGGAAGTGCCGGATACGGGAGAACAGTTGGATCGCGTGTTTGGGGGGTTGAAGATAGGGGGATCGGGGACGTCTTGATATCCGCCATATGTTGAGCGACGTGGGTGGGATATGGGTAGAGGGATCATGGCAGGATACACCGGCCAGCCTTGCATACAAGGAGCCTAATATACATGGGAACTGTGTAAAGTCTTCAATATACCTGGGTAATGTGTGGTGCCCTGAGAACCTTTCGGACAGGGCATCTCAAGGGAGGATTGTGGTCTGTGGTCCTCGAGACGGTCAGTTGCCAACTTACGGAAACACACCGTAATGGCTAAACACTGGCCCACAATGCACAGTCCCTAAGATTTGAAGCATATGAAATCAGAAAAGATGGGAAACATTTGGATCAATATGCAGTGTCGGCTCAGGTACCCGTTGGTCCGTGCCCCACCAGCCATGACCGCATCCATGCAGCCCATGCAGTGTGTTTCTTGGCCCGCGTGCAACTTCAACCGTCCCAAAAACTGAAACTTCCCAGTTAAACCTTCCATCAATCACCTCTTCATCCACATCACGCGCCCCCAAACAAAATGCCGCCTCCGACGACAACACAAAAACGAATGACCGCCAACCCGGCGCGTCCCGCCCGCCACCGTGCCGGCAAGGCCGTCGGGCCCGAATCCTCCGATTCCGACTCTGATGAAGCCGCCTCCGACCACGAGGAACAAAAGAAAGCGCCGCCGCGTCGGACCGCGCCACCTCCACGAGTCACCAGCGCTCCGGGACCAGGACGCGTCATTGCACGCGGCGATGGGGCCAAGATCAATCTCTCCGGTGTCGGGCTTTCAGGAGGAAAAGATGATGATGAGGAGGCGCGGAGAGAGAAGGCGAGACAAGCGAGGCTTGAAGCGGAGCGGAAAGCAAGGGAAGAAGGGTTCGTGACTGAAGAGGAAGAAGAGGAAAGCAGCGAAGAAGAGAGCGGGTCGGAGGAGGAGAGCGGTTCGGAAGAGGAGTCGGAGTCCGGCTCCGAGTCGGAAGAGGAGGAGGCGCCGCGCCGGTTGATGATGAGACCCAAGTTCATTCCCAAGTCGCAGCGCGGTAATAATAACAACGCCACCGAGAGCAGCAACAACCAATCTTCCACCGACCTATCCGACAAACCCGCAAAAGACGAACCCAAACAAACCGAAGACGAAGAAGAAGCCCGGCGACGCGCCCTCGACGCCCTCGTCGAGGAACAGATCCGCAAAGACCTCGCGGCGCGCAAATCCGGCAAAAAGCACTGGGAATCCAGTTCCGCGTCCGGCTCTGACGCCGAGGTGGACGACACCGACGACATCGACCCGGAGGCCGAGTACGCCGCGTGGAAGCTGCGCGAGCTGAAGCGTCTCAAGCGCGAACGCGAGGCCATTGAGCAGCGCGAGCGCGAGCGCGCCGAGCTCGAGCGCCGCCGGAACCTTACGGAAGAGGAGCGCCGCGCCGAGGATGAGGAGCTGCTGGCCAAGCAAAAGGAGGAGAAGGAATCTCGCGGCAAGATGGCCTACATGCAAAAGTACTTCCACCGCGGCGCCTTCTACGCCGACCAGTCTGCTGCGTTGGGGCTGGATAAGCGGGACATTGTCGGCGCCAAGTTCGCCGACGACGTGGATCGCTCGCTGCTGCCCAAGGCCATGCAGCTGAGAGATCTGACAAAGATCGGCAAGAAGGGCGCGACCAAGTACCGGGATTTGAAATCGGAGGATACGGGCCAGTGGGGTGGTTTCGCGGATGGACGGAGAGAGAATCGGGGCTGGGGCAGGGACGTGGCTGATGAGCGGTTCAAGCCGGATGACGATTTTCGGAGGGACCGGGATCGAGGCGGTGCGAGCGGGAAGGGCGCCAATGCCATTCCGCTTGGCGAGCGGAAAGATCGGCCTGCCCGGGAGGATGATCGGGATGGCCGACGGAGAAGGGAGGATAGGTACAGAGACAGAGACCGGAGCCGCGATGATGACGACCGGCGCGGGTCATACCGGCGTCGCGACGACAGCCGAGACAGGCGACGGCGGTCTCGGTCGCGGTCGCGGTCGCCGCGGGGAGATCGCAGGAAGCGCTCGCCTTCACGGGAACGAGGAGGGGATCGCTATGAAAGCGACAAGCGGCGGCGGGTGGACGTCAGATAGGAGCTCACCTCGATTTGGTTGCGGCTCAGTCCACATCATGTATACGGTGCATAATAACATTGGTATTCAGTTCTGTACGGCATGTGCCACATGGCATCGACTCATTTCCTCTTCCTTCCTCTACGGTTCAGACGCTGTAATCCAACTCGGATGTCATGGCTAATACTATAATTCTTCACCAAACCCTCTTCTCCTAAATCCTTGTGATCTCCACCCTCGCGCGATCAAATATCCTATGCGCCACCATTCCAGATTCAACAGGCGAATCTGGAGGCGACGGGTAGAGCGTCATCTTGGCATAGGTCCCCGCAGCTCTTCGTTTTGAGAGGTAACCCGGGTTGATGACGAGTACGCTGTCCACCACCTAATGCCACCACGATTTCAGTATCGATTTACCCATCATTGGGAGAGGAGCTGAACTCACCTTGGCAAACGGCGGCAATGCACTGGGCAGCAACAGCACATCTGGCCGTACATTCACCATCTCGCCCAACTTCAAATAACTCACATCCAGCATCGCGCCGGGAGGGATACCCCCGGCCCCGACATCCCCTGGCACGCCCGTCTTGGGCAGCCGCTTGCGATCCGTTGGCGGGAACAGCGGGAAGTAGTGCCTCTGCTCGATGAGGTACCTGCTCACCCTCGTCAAGGCATCCGGTCCGCCCACCCCACCAACGAGCTCCTCATGTCTCAGCTCAAAGAGCGCGTCCTGCGAGCTCACGCCCAGCACCATCTCGTTTATGTTCAGCGTCATGGGGTTTCCAATGACACGGCAATTCTTGGGCAGGCCGAGGTCCTTCCTCGGGAATGCGTCCTGTGGCCAGGAGACGTGTTTATCGATGAGGTCGCGGACGGACGGGACCAAGAGGATGGTGGCGGCGGGGTTGGCGGCAGCCACGCGCTGGATTGCCGGTGCGATAAGGTAGCGGAAGACGGTGTTCATGGTGGCCGTGTCCGGGTCGATGTGGGCATCAGGAGGTAGGTCGAAGTCGCCAGAGGCGAGGAGGGGATGTTCGGCGTCCAGGAAAGGGCCGACGAGTACTAGGACGTCGACGAAGTTGTCGGCAGCGTCGGCGCAGAGGGTGTGCAGGGGCTCGAAGCCGAGGTTGTCGTCGGCTGTGTATGGACCGGAGGCGAAGAGGAGGCTCAAAGGGGGAGGCGGGGCGTCGTCATCCATGGCGTCAGGCCCGCCGCGGAGGCGTTGCAGGTGGCCAGCCAGGATGTCAGGGGTGGAAGCAGCGCACGGGAGAAGAGGCACTTCGAGGACCTGATGGACAGTGAATTCCCAGCCAGATGAGTTGATGCCACGGAGGGCGACGATTTGGCCGGGGAAGAACTGGTAGGTCTTGAGCCGGGACACATTCAACGGCACACGCAGGCCGTTACCCATTGCTCGTGAGCTTTCAAGCACCAGGGCAGCGGCGTTGAGCTTGCCCTCGGGAGAGTCGGAGGCGATGCGGCCGACCGCAACAATCTCGGTGGTGCCCTGACTGGCTGGGTTTCCGAATGCAGAATCGTCGATCTTGTGGTGCTGGGCTACGAGGGCAACAAAGTCGTCTATCCTGTCGTCAAGGATCTCGGAGGCTTCTGACAACTTCATGGCGAGGCCCTTGTAGGCCAATTTCTTCTGATCGGACGTAGCAGTGAGCTTGATGCGGGACTCGGAGAAAGGTGCAATGGGCGGCTCGGCGGGGTCGAGTTTCTCGTTGAAGATCTCGAGGACCTCCCCAGGGTTTGGCCTATCAGCAAAGGACGAAGGGCTGGAGCAGAAATGGAGGTCAGCAACACTGCTCCTAGATCAGAGCACACGAGAAGCGGTCGGCAATTACGGTATGGCACCCATGGAGTTGAGCTGGTCCTCGAGCTTGAGGGGCGATGAGCTGGCGGGCTCTGCGGCGACACGAGCACGGGAGGCGGGGGTCTTCTTGAGGCCGGGCTTGGGTCCGCGGGGGCCAGGAGTAGTGAGGCCATCCAGCATGCCAAAGACATCGCCGCCACCCTTGGCTGCCCGTGGTGTGGCGGTGGATCTCTTTTCTGTCTTCATGGCGGGGTGGGAGCGGGTGGAACGTTCAAGCTCATCTTGGAGGTTCTGTTTGAAGGCACGGAGGGTGTCGATGGAGACCTTGAAGTCGTCCATGCCCATCTTCATGCCGTACGACTCCCATTTGAACCAGAGGTCCTGGACCGAGAGTTGGTGCATGCGCATGATGGACTGGAGCTCGGCGACGACATCGGGCTCGAGGTCCCCAGACGCCGGGGCGAAGCGCTCCTTGAGCTCTGCGAGGGTTCCGTCGGCCATGGCGTGAGATCAGGTTTGGTCAGATTTGCATTGGTGTCCTATTAAAAAAAGGAGGGAGGTGGTTGTTGATGGAGGGGTTCTCGTTGTCTTCGATAAGCGGGTTGTTGTCGGTGTCAATTGGTTGGCGGGGACTTGGAACTGCCCGACGCGGTGAGACGCGCCTGAAAGCGCAAAATCCCAAAGGCGCTTTACGCGACCCGCACCGAGAAATCAAATTCCCCCTTTTGGACACTTCATCGCAGATCCGCCAAGATCTGTTGGACCTGAATTGTGCTGACCAACCGCAGGGCTCGAAATGTTGGCGCTAGGACAGATCAGGCTTAGTGTGCTCGTCCCGTCCAGCTGGACCCAGCTGCACTCTGGTGGATGCATCACTCAGCGCCCTGGCTCTCGGAACCCGGAACAGCTCAGCGCCTGCCCTCTTGCCCTATTTATTGACTTTGGGCTATCGCAGGCTGTCTTTGGCTGAAGATTCGCTGTTTGTTGTTGTTGCAATTTGGCCAGATTGGGTTCCTCCTGACTGAGGTGTCTCGACATTCTTCAGACCGTCCTAAAAACTTGACCTACATCCAACCCGTCGCTTTGTTTGCAGCCGGTCAACTTTTCGTTGTTGTTTAACACCCTGCCTCTGTTTCTTGCCATCAACCATCTTCGCCGAACCTCGGAGCCGATAACAGATTCAAATACAACTGGAGAAATCAAACCACCTCTCCAGCCCACAATGTCAACAACAGCAGAACAGCAGCCCGCCGCGAAGGCCGACATTCTCAAAGTGCCGCTGCCTTCGCCCACTCCCGACAGCCGTCCCAAGGACCGTCCCGTCCTGACCCCTGAGCAGCAACAAAAATACGACTGGTTGCTCGCCCAGGCCAAGGGCTGGAAAGAGGTGCCGTCGACCAAGGGCAAGGCAGGTCCGCTCACCGACAGGGAGAAGCACTGGCTCACTCGCGAGTGTCTGCTCCGCTACCTGCGTGCTACCAAGTGGCATGAGAAGGAAGCCGAGCAGCGCCTGCTCGAGACCCTCGCCTGGCGTCGCGAGTATGGCGTCGAGGAGCTGACCGCGGAGCACATCTCGCCCGAGAATGAGACGGGCAAGCAGATCATCCTGGGCTACGACAAGGAGTGCCGCGTTTGCCACTACCTCAACCCGGGCCGCCAGAACACCGAGCCCTCCCCGCGCCAGGTCCAGCACCTCGTCTACATGGTCGAGCGCGTCATTGACATGATGCCTCCTGGCCAGGAAACCCTCGCCCTGCTCATCAACTTCAAGCAGAGCAAACACCGCCACAACACCGCTCCTGGTCTGGCCATCGCCCGTGAGGTCCTGCACATCCTGCAGCACCACTACCCCGAGCGCCTGGGCCGCGCTCTCATCATCAACATGCCATGGATCGTCACGGGCTTCTTCAAGTTGATCACCCCTTTTATCGACCCTCTGACTCGCGAAAAGCTCAAGTTCAACGAGGACATGGCCAACTACGTGCCGCAGGAGCAGATGTGGTCCGAGTTCAGCAGCGGCAAGCTCGAGTTCGAGTACGACCACTCGGTGTACTGGCCTGCTCTGCACAAGCTGTGTGCTGAGCGCCGCGAGTTCCGCTGGAAGCGTTGGCTTGCGGCTGGCGGCCATATTGGTGAATCGGAGGATTATCTGGCGGGAGCCACGGATGTCAGCGTTGCTGGTCCGCAGAAGCAAGAGCAAGAGAAGAGTGAGGAGCCGGCGAAGGAAGAGGCCAAGCCTGAGGAGAAGACGGAGCCAGCTCAGACTCCAGCGCCGACCGAGTCAGCTCCTGCAGCTGCAGCGATGACAACAGCGACGGATTCGGCTACTGCAACCGACACGGAGGTGTCCGAGGTTAATGAGAAGCTGGCTGACCTCAAGGTTGAGGGCACCCCGGCTCCAACACCGGCTCAGAACACCGCCGCGTCCAGCTGATGTGTTTGCGTTGACTTTGATGCAAGTCGCTGTGGGTGATTGCGTGGTTGGAGGGGGAATGTTACAGTACCTTTCCAATCCAAAATAATGATGTAACCACCATAATACCCTTCAAGCTCTCTTATCATGTTGTCTTGTCCGGGATTACACGTCAGCTATTTGGACTAAAAGCTAGCAGCTGAACTTGGCCCAAGAGCGCCATTGGTTGTCCGTTCGCAGTCCTTACTGACGCTGGCATGTCTGACGCGGCTGGGTAATGGAATGGGGGGCCTGATGAGAAGACCCGAGGTGTGTTAGTTGAGCTTTAATAGACCCAATACATACTCCGTAAATCTGCCAAATCTTCTGTTTCTTTGACAGACAGATTGATTGTGACACCATAAGCGACCAACAACCCGTCTCACTCTCACTCCTAAACAGCACCTCTACCATCATCACTATGGCATCCGAACCAGCCCCAAACTCCTCATCCTCCGCGCCTCCACCCCAACCAACAGAAACAGAAACAACAGGAACAACAACACCATGGCCAACAACAACCAAAGCCTGGACTTACACCCGCCCCGGACCCTTCCGGCAAACCCTCCAGCAAACCACCAACCACCCTATCCTCCCCGTCTGGCCGCCGAACCCACCCTTCCCATTCAAAGGCCTCCCCTCATCCGACGACCCGGGAAAAGAGGAATGGCTCCTCCTCCGCACCGCCTACGCGGCGCTCAACCCGGGCGACCTCGTCACCTTGTCCATCGTCCCCTTCCTCGCGCGCGCGCATCGCACGTTCCTGCCGGCGGCCGTGCCGGGGATGGATCTGACCGCGAGGGTGTTGGATGTGTGGACTCCTGATGGGGTCACTGATAATGATGGCCAGAAGAGGTTTGTCAAGGGGGATAAGGTGGTTTGCATCATCCCCTTCGGCCACGGGATGGCGACGGGGGCGGGAGCGTTGCAGGGGGTTTTGGCTCTGCCGGCGAGATGGGCTGTCAAGTTGCCGGATTCGCCGGCACCGGAGGGAAGTTTGCAGAATCCGCTCAGGGACACGGCGGGGTTATTTCTGGCGGGTATCACTGCATATATTCAGGTCAAGGAGTGCGATTTGCAGCGGGGTCAGAAAGTGTTGGTGGTTGGCGCCAGTGGTGGGGTGGGACACATGGCGGTGCAGTTGGCCAGGGAGAAAGTTGGCAAGGAAGGGCTGGTGGTGGGAGTTTGCTCGGGGAGGAATGAGGAGTTAGTGAAAGGGTTGGGGGCGAATGAGGTAGGTTTGTGTGTTGTTGTCTTTACCTTTTCTTCGGCCGAGCAGAATATGGACATACGGATGTGGTGGTTGAGTTGTCTTCCTTTCTCTCAACCATTCTTCTATTATGTCCCTCCTTCTCCTAAATCATCTCTCGATCCATGTCCTAATGCTCCAGACTCTAAACCATCACAACTATCTTGTATGTACATAGCTGACCTAGGTGACTAACAACACGCAGATAATCGACTACACCGCTCACCCTGACCTCCCAGCCGAACTCAAGCGCCGCTTCTCCGCCCAACCCTTCGACGCCATCATCGACACGTACGGTTCCCAACCCCTCTACCGCAACTGCGCCTCGTACCTGAAGCCCACGGGCACATACCACGCCTGCACCATCCACTACAACTCCTACACCTTCCCCAGCCTTCTCAAGTCCATGCTCCTCCTGACCCTGAACCGCATCTGGCCCAAGTCGCGCTGGCTGGGCGGCACGGGCCGCACGTTCCGCGTGGCGGAGTGGATGCAACCGTCGCGGGAGATGATGGAGGAGTTGGTGGAGATGTGTGTGACGGGGAAGCTTAGGGTGGCGAGAGATCGAGAGTGGGAGTTTGAGGAGTTGAAGGAAGCGATGGGAGTTTTGGAGGGCGGACATGCGAGGGGAAAGGTGGTTGTGAAGGTTGACGGGGAGGATGGGGATGAGTGAATATGTAAGTTGGAGGAGGCTACTCGAGGAGTTTGAGGAGTTGAAAAGGGGAGGGGAAGAGAGGGGAGATGAGCTCTGTTGGGATACTTCTGAGCCTTGTGGTGTGTATGCAAGTGCGCGTTGCCACTCAACTCTACTGATTTGATGCGGCCACTTCCTGATTTTCATTTCTGCTTTGAGACCTTAGGGATAATATTCTGATCATGACCTCCACATCTGGAGATCTCATTAGGATAGCAAGCCCGTCGTTGACTCCCTAAACAACTGCATAATCGCTTCCCTCCACCACATATCTTCTTGTCATCTCAACAAACAGCCAGCAAAGATGCAACCGCCGCCTTCCGGACTGCATCTGGTCAGGCACCTTCTCACTTACACTCCTCTCACCTGAACGAAAAGTGTTAAAACTGAAGGATGTATTGCGAGGTTGGTATATCCATCTCACTAATTCCTACAATAGCCATAGCCATGACCCGACCCAACTCCAGATATGTGCATGTGTACCTATGCTTGTCCGCGTGCGCGTGCTCGCGGTTGTCTGTCTGTCTGTATGAGTGTGTTCGTGTGCGCGTGAAAATGAAAAACCATGAGGAGTAAATGAGAGTGAGTGACACCCAGCACCACTTCCACACCAACCCAGTCCAGCAAAAAAACCAAACATCTCCAAGCCAACCGCTATCGAATGACCTAATCCATAAACTCCGTTGCGCCACCATGCGTCCCACCATTGTAAATGCCTCCCATATCTACAGCAGCAAATCAATAAAAACAACGGTATACAACCGACCAGACCATTTCAGCAGGTTTTCCAAGACAGAAGAAACCACCAACCTGATCACGACCTATCAGAAGGCGATGGATCGGTCCCCTTGGCTTTCGCGTCCCCACCCTTGTTCTCAGGAGTTTTGTTGTTATCCTTTTTGCCGTCAACCACTTCGTCGATGGTCTCCGGCCCTTCTTCTTCCGGCGGGGTGAACGGCCTCCTCGCAAACTCCGCCGTCAACCTCCTCGGCGTGCCAGGGCTGCTCCCCCCCCCGCCGTGGGCGTACGGCGAGAGATTGCCATTGGTGGTACCCGTATCATTTCCATCCCAACGCTGCCATCCGGGCGGCAGCGGCGCTCCAGACGTCGAGTTGGACGCCGAGGTAACCGTCTCGAGCGAGGCGCCTCGCACCCCGCTGGGACGACGACCACCGGCGCCTCCAACAGCAGCATCGCCACCATCAGCCGCAGCACCACCAGTCACCTGCCCCTCGGGATCATCATCAAGCGCGTCTTCCCCGGCGGCATGCTCCCTCAGGACGTCCTTTACGCCCTTCACATGCTCCATCTCCTGCATCAAATCCCGGTCCGTCGGCCACAGGGACTTCCTCACCGCGGTAACCGCCAACTCGAAGATCACCAGAGCAGAAAGTACCACGAAGTGGACCAACCACCACATGGGCGCGCGTCCAAACTCGTTCAGGAAATTCCCGTGAATGACATACAGCCCCAGCTTCTCCGGGTACAGCAGGCTGATGAGCACGTTCCACAACCACCACCCCAGCAGCGACAAGAACATGCACCCCATGATGATGATGGTGCGGTCGTGCACCTCGAGGAACATGAGCTTAACGTTGATGAAGACGACTGCAAGCGAAAAGGCGAGGGTGCCGACGGGGTAGAGGTCAGTCGGGACGGGCCAGTGAGAGAGGACAGCGTAGATGTAGTAGACCAGGTAGAAGATGAGCACGGACTCGGTCACGCCCATGAACATCCACCCGAGGTACTGCAGGAAGTTGAATCCGCGGTTCTTTTGGCCAAAGGTGTACAGTTCCGGTACGGCCAGGAGTGTTTCCGCCGAGAGGTCGCGCTCAAAAATCCCCGGAATGATGACTGGCAGCGAGGTGAAGATGGTGTTGAAGACCGTCAGTGCGGTCGACTCGAACAGCGAGGTGCCCGTGTAGCCATTAAATCGTTGATAATGCGCCTGGATGAGGTAGAAGACCACCTCTTTCCAAAACGTGCCCAAAATATACTTGCCGCTGCGGATGTAGTTCCAGCGCCCATGGACGAACAGCAAACGCTGCAAGAACCGGAATTGAGCGATGGAGTAGTCCGAAATGCGCGCCGCCTGCAGACCTTCGCGACCCGAGATGCCGACACCGACATGAGCTGTCTGGATCATGGAGATGTCGTTGGCGCCGTCGCCAATGGCGAGAGTCACCGCGGAGGGCGCCTGGCGGCGGATGCAGCGCACGAGATTGGCCTTTTGCGATGGGGATGCGCGGCAGCAAATCACTGAGTCGACTCTAGAGACTAGGTCGAAAAACAGGACGCGCAGCTCCTCGTCGCCCTCAACCACCGACAGCGTGTGGCCGTCGATGACGGCGACCGAGTGCGGGACCATTCCGCGGCAGATGTCGGTCAGCGTCATGGCGAGGCGGTCGCGCAGGTCGCCGAGCGTGGCGTCGAGGATGTAGACCTCGGAAAACGGCTTGCAGATGCGCGCCGAGTGCGCCACGTTGATAGCCGTCTCGCGCTTGTCACCCGTGAGCATCCAGACCTTGATATTCGCCCGGCGCAGCTTGTCGATCGTCTCTGGAACGCCCTTCTGCAGCTTATCCTCGATGGCTGTGGCGCCGGCGAGGTCGAAGTCCTGTTCGATCAGCTCAGCCGCTTCTTCGATCCGTTCTTGGCGTTTGACAAGGCTTGTCGTCGCTTTCAGGTACACTTCCTTCCAGCGGCGGTACTCATCCTCGTCCAGGTAGCGGTAGGCAAAGATGAGCGTACGCAGGCCTTCGGTGGCGAACTCCTCGACCTGTTGGAAGCAGCGTTCAAAGACGGCAGCCTCGTTCAATGACTGCAACTCATCCACAGCCGCCTCGACGGGGTCCGCAAGACGGTTGAGTTCGAGCGAGCGAGCGCCGGCCATGGACCTGCGCGGCGCAGCCGAGTAGGACTCGCCTTCATCGGTCTGCTCGCCGAGCACATCGGCCTCACGTCGCGAGAGCCAGTGGTCAACCTCGTCCGTCAAGGCCATGGATCGGCGAAAGCTGTTATCCTTGCGCTCGAGCGCACGGCGAAGCGTCATGCTATCACGCTTGGGGCTGTGCAGGCTGAGGCGGCGCATAGCCTTCTCCTGCTCGACGCTCCGGCGCAAGCTGGCGCGGCGCTCAACGGCCGAGGCGGTCTGGATGGCGAGCTGCTTCTGCTTGAGCCGCGGTAAGATGACGCTGTCGGCGCCCTTGATAAAGATGCAGATGCGGCCGTCTGGCATGCGGAGGACGATGGACATGCGCTTGCGCTTGCTGCTGAATTCGATGACGTCCAAGATCTCGTACTTTTCTGTGACGATGGAGCCGTTGGCCGCACGTGTTTGCAAGGTCATGGACTGAGCGGCGCGATCGATGAGAACATAGCCGAGATCCTTGGCAGCTTCGACCAGAGCCAGCTCATCCGGGGACGCGGCTTGGAAGGAGATCTCGCCGTTCTCGCGGGTCTCGGGTAGACACGTGTGGCACAAAGCCATGCAAAGAACGAACTGGCGCGCCTTGCGAGTGAAGGTTGAGTGTGGATGGTTGGCGATGTAGCGAAGGAGGTCTTCGGTCTTGAGATCCAACTGCGGGCGTGTGGGATGGACTGGTGACTTCCATCTCGAGGCGGTACTGGCCCTTGGGGTGCGTGCTCCGACATCGACCAAACGCGGTCCGCCGCCGACCAAAGGCTCTTCCTGCATCTCAGGGTCGGCCGAGCGCGGGGCTTTGGCCGCCGTGTGCTTCTCCGCTTTCTCCTTCTGCTTCCCCTTCTTCGCGGCCTCGCGCTGCAAATCCATGTCATGGAGAAAGGCAGTGCCGGCGACGGTCATCTTGCGGAACTTCATCATATTCTCCGTGAGCGTGCCCGTCTTATCCGAGAAGACGTAGCTGACCTGGCCGAGGTTCTCAAGGATGGTTGTCGTGTTGGCCACCATCTTGGTGTCGGTGACAGGGTCGTACATTTCGATGTCGCTCAGGAGGAACAGCTGACCCAACTTGACGATTTCGAGACTCACGTACAAGGAGAGCGGGATCAACGTGTTGTATGCGATGACGAATGCGACGAAAATCTGAGTGAGGGATACAGAGCTGCGCTCCAAGTACCAAGCCTTCGACTCGTACTGTCCACGCCAGATTATGTAGCCGACAGTGCAGCCGACGCTGAGAATGACGACGAAGAAGACGAGCATGACAACGATGCGGTTGACGGCAAACTGCATCTCGGGTGCTTTGGCGCGGACGTTCTTGTTGGCATTCATGCGGATCTTGCACTCCTCCCCGGTGTTGATGACCAAGCCGATGGCGCAGGACGTGTTCCGGACGGTGGAACCCCGGTAAACCACCTCGTTGAGGGTCAGAGGAATGGTCTCGCCGTCGACCGTGGCCCTGCCCTCGTAATTGTACAAGTCGATGTTAGGGTCCTCCGACACAATCTCGGCGTCACACGTCTGCATCCCCTCGATCGTGGCACACCGCTTGGCCAGCAGCGGGCAAGCCTGCTTGCTCTTGAGGTTCGTCTCACCATCGAGCGCCATAGTCTCGATGTAGGCGACCCCATTGGGCCCTGTCGCGTGGAGCAAGATGATATCAGCGGGTACATTCTCGTCGCGCTCCAGCCGGATGATGTCCCCCACCCTCAGGTCCTGCCACTCCACCTTGGCCCACCGACTGTCACCGGCGCCTGCGCCACTACCCACCTGCTCCATCTCAGTCACCTGCTCGTCGTCTTCGCCGCCTGGAGGGGGCTTCTCCCGCCCGAAGAAGGATTTGGCTCGGGCCCTGCGGCTTTCTGCACGAGCGCGCTTCACCGTCCCATCCGGGTCCAAGACAGACACCAAGCTTCGGTTCTCAAGCTTGTCAAGCTTGTAGCGGCGGTAGTCGTCGTAGCCTTCCTTGGCCATGCTAAGGGCCACGAAGACCATGAGCGGGCCAATGGTGGTGTAGGTGCCCGTGGTGCTGAGGCCGGGGATCATCTGCAGGATACCAATGACCAGGAAGTAGAAGTTGGCCAGCTTGCTGAACTGGAAGAACAACTGCTTCGGGAGGAAGTTCCAAACAGTGTAGCGGCTGGAGCGGATAAAGTTTGAGACGAAGGGGTGGCCGGTCCTCTCATCCTTCAGGGGCTTCCGTCTGACCAGACCGGGCTTCAACGGGATGTGTCTGCCATCCACGCTCGGAGGAAGTGGTTTCTGGCGCAGCAGGCCCTCGATGATGAAACGCCTGTAGACATCCTCAACACCGGACTGAAGCTTGTCCCATTGCTTGTGAGGAAACCATGAGCTGCGGCTCGTCCGCGAAGGTAGAGGGATCGTGAATGGGGCCTCGGGCTTTTCCACAGGGTCGGCGGTGAGCAAGGTGCTGTCACGGCGCTCGTCAAAGGTCTGGCGCGGGAGGGTTAGCGAGACTCTCGGCTCGGCCTCCCGGCGGAGACGCGCAGTAGCAGGCGTGGATGGGCCGTCGCGTCTCGGCGACGGCGTCCGCTGGGAGTTGGTGGTGGCATGGAGGTCGCCGGCGCGAAAGGATGAGGATGGCTGGTAGCGGCGCAGGCTGGTGTTGGAGGCGCGGTAGCCGCCGTCGTAGCTCCGAGACCGAAGGGATTCGCCTTCACGGGGCACATTGAGGGACAAAGTCGGACGGCTACGTGCTATTGGGGGTTCGCCATCGCGGTGGACCGGGGGTGGTGGTTGCGGTGTCGCAGCGGCCTCGGGGGACTGCGCCGAGGCGTGTGTCCGTGTTGGGCTTGGGGATTGCTGCTGCTGCTGCTGCTGTTGTTGTTGTTGTTGTTGTTGTTGTTGTTGTTGTAACTCAATGGACTCGATCTGGTCCCGCAGGGCTTCCCGGGAGTTGGTGCGGCCCTTCCCTTCCATGCCGCGGGATCGCCAGCCGGCGTCCTATGCTCGGTGGCGAAGACAGCGCGGGACTCGACGGGAACACAAACAAGACGAGACGAACCGGCCTCGGCTAGGCCCTCGAGAAAGAAAGAAAGAAAAGAGAGGCAATGAGATCCAAGCGACGATGACTATGCTGTGGCATTCCGGGCTGGCTCCGTCGCAAGAATCAATATAAGTTATACCAACATTTGAGCACCAGAATTGTAAGAAGGCGGCATGGGAATCTGGCATGTCACACGACAAGCGAAACTTGTTCGGGACGGGAATCCATCGAGGTTAAAGATGAGAATCAAGTTCGCCAGAAGTGGGAACAACTGCAACTTCCGACCAATCAGCGGCTGTCGCTGATGCCATGCAGGGCAGTGGATGGGTCTGGGGCCCACGGGTTCCGGTGCTTGGGGGCCGGGCCTGGCCGGCTCCACTGGAGCGTCCAGCTGGGGCTTGTTGTCTGCTGACTGAGGTGGCCTTCCACCGGTCGCTTGCTGGCACCTTCCTTCCCCCGCAGCTTAGCGGCTCAGTTCTGCGAAGTCCCGACGGCAAGTGAGGTCCAGTCCAGTCCATCCAGGAAAGGTGAGGTGTTTTGTTTGCGCCGCCGAATTCCCAAATTTGGGCACACCGTGGCCTTCACCACATCCAGTCAGGCACAAGCTGAACGCTGACACTGCTTCGAGCCACGATCTATTCGCCACCATGCTTCTCAGCTGAGGCACCTTGTTGTTGCTTCGAATTTCAAGAGCCTTGCAAGGCTTGAATACCTAGCATCAGGTTTGGTGACATGTTTCTCTCGCCCAACGCCCAACGCCCGGCCTCAAGACCTGCCTTACCTATGTGCCCACTCTGTGTTGAAATATCTGAATTACACTAAAGTCCAGGCGACCTACCTGAGTGAGGGCGTTCTTTGTCTGGCATCATCATGTGTCCCGGGCAACAGCACAACAATGACCTACTTGGTGTTACCCATCAAAGGGATTGTGTTGGACCTGAAGACGCTTTCAGCGAAGACGTTCTGGCCGTTCCGCACCACACTCAGCCAGGTGAGCAGAGGCCGATGCCGGTCGTCATGGTGTGGCGTATGCACGCAAATCACTACCAAGCGCAAATAAACTCAGCACGTCAACACTAGCGCGAGAGTCAAGAGGACAAGGAGGCAGGACATACGTATCTGACTTTTGTTTTGGACCATCGAACTCCCGCCAATCCGAGGACAGCCTGATGATCGTTCGTGGTTCGCATGACGTACATAGAACCCAGCTTCGAGCCAAGGCATAATAGTTGTTTGACCAGCTTGGTGTTGTGCACGATTACACAGCCTTTTCCATTTGCCCTATTCTGGCACAACACCGCCAGCGGCATCGAAGCATGAACATGGCCAGATGGATGCATCCCATCCCATGATCCAGATGGCAGACATCCCAATCCGGAGTCTCTCTCCGAAGGCCGCCGGGATACTACTCCAGCGCACTATGGCTCTCCCGAGCCACTTAGGACTACCCGTATGTCCGGCCCGAATCCTTTGCAATTCTTCCCAGGCTCGATGTGGTGTCGCAGTCGATGCCATACATAAAATAGCATATTCTCAGCATTCTTCAAGTGTGCGGAGTGAAAGTTTGAAGTCAAAAGTAAGCCTGACCCCCGCACTAGAGTCTAGCCAAGCCTGCAGCTAGAACACAGCGGTGCCTTGGGGCCTGTCATGATGCCATCACCGCCAACTTCTGGGAGAGCCAGACCAACTCAGCTCAACGACCCATACATAGAAGCGGTGTGGCTGATTCTCGCCCTAGCCCTGTCCCATCACAGACCGCAAGGCTTCCATTATCTCCAACTGGAAATAACTAGTTCAGGCTTCAAGCTGAGCGAACAAAAACCGACGGAGATTTAGATAAGGCAGCCACTTTATTGTCTTGTTTGAAGATTCCCCCAAGGGTGCTTACTCATGCATCCAGGTGCTGAGGTAAGACCTGGCTTTGTGGCGTGTCGGACGAAACCTCAAGGTCAAAGGTGTCTTCCAAGTTCTTCACCTTTGTGCTCTGTGTTGGCGAGCCTCAGTTCCCAATGGAAAATTTGACATCGTTTTCCTGCCCGGCTTCAGCTCCCCAGCCCTCTCGTGTCCCCGAATGCGAAGCACTCATGGCTGCCGTTCACGTCCCGTTCCTGATCCCTTACTGGTCCTGAAGGCTGATGCTGTGTAACCAAGTAAAGTTGTTTGACCAGACCGTTGATTTGTCTCTTGCAAACTCAAGGACGAAGTCAGGTCGCAGGTGGAGGGTGACGTACGCCACAACACCTCGGTCCTGTCGTTTGTTAAATGAGAATGACCGTTGGACCACTTTAGCAGCCGTTGCGCCGTTTAGCGAGGCATGGGGAGATTAAGATCACGATGAGATCACCAGACATTTAACGTGAGGAAAGCGAGATGAGATGACGTCGGTTGTAGTGATGCTTCTTCAGCCCTATAAGCGGATGGGTCTTGAAAACCTGGGAAATTCTCAGGTGCACCAGGTGCAAGACCGATGTTGAATGTCCTTTTTATCAAGACGGTCATAACGTGGCTCCGCGGCCGCGGTGCCTGATTTAACTACTCCTGGAAATTAAATCCGAAGATGCTCCCCTCTTATTTCTCCTTACCACGCTCTCTACCTTATTGGTCATCAACCTTAAGGTTCTCAGCGACCTTATATTCTTCGAATAATAGGAGAGATCTTGTTTCGGGTGATCGGGACACAGAAGACACTTGTTGTCCACTCATCAACGATAAGAGCGCCATTACAACGAAAAGACTCCCTTCAAACAGTTTTCATTCCTTCGTCCCCTTTTCAACGAGAGCTACCTACTAGGATATCTCAACCATCCGCCACCTTCTACCTAACCGGCAGCAATGACAGTGGGAACAGGCGTATCATCCACTTTCTCCCCCACTGCCACTGCCACCCCTTACATCGGAGAGCAAACCAAAATGAGAAAACAAACGAGACAAGAAATGCTTTGTATGTCCCAAGTACCACCCATCCAAACAAAAAAAGACATAACAGATTGAGAGAGAGGGAGATCAACCAGTAAGGAAACAACAGAGGAAAAAAGGTATTAAACCACATTAGTCCAAAACCCCATTCCTCCCCATTCATAGCCACCTGGGCTTTAAACAAACGAGGAGACGGGGATGTTTTCATCCTTCTTTCCCGCAGCCGACGGCCAACCCAAGACAGAAACATCCTCCTCCATACATAACTACCTTCCCCATTGATCCATTCTGCTATGTCCAATACGTCGAGGACAGAGCGGCAGCAATTGACTAGGGAATAAGGTATTAAAAGGGGATCTGCTTCATGTGGCGTGTAAGTCACGTCCCAAGACAAGATCCCTAAACCTGCCACGGATACAGTTTAACTACGTCCTGGCAGGACGAAAAGAAGACCGCAACAAAAAACAATGAATCCGGTGTTCGGTACAGGGGGAAATGGTTCGGCAACCGCTGCAGCGCAGTGGCAGGGAGGGGATATTTCGTCATGGAAAAGACGTCGCTGGTTGGATGAAAACGTTGTAGACGAAGCCGGAGAGTCGAAAACGTCAGAAAAGCAGGCGTGAATGTGTGTACGGGAGTGTTGATGGGTGTTCTTTGGTGGTATTCGACGACAGAGTTGAGAGAGTTGAGAGAAACGAGTTGTTGTCGTGCCCCGATTTGAGTGAAACGATCGCCGCAAAACGACAAACGGAAAACAGTGGTAGGCAGCCTTGCCGGACAGAGCCCCCTGGTATATACGACAGACACGACCTCTAAGAAAAACGCCAAAACGAGACAAGAAATTCCCAGACCCGAACTCCACCACTTCGATCTCACATGGCACGGCCACTTGTATCATGGATCTGTACTGCCGATTTACTGCGCATGAACACTCTCTGGTGACAGAGACGATGCTTGGTCGGCGTCGAAACCCTTCAGATCCATAAACTGATTCAACTCGAGGTCGGCCTGGCTTGGTTCTGGGAAGGGCGAGTGCGGGTGCATGGGAAGGGTCATGGTCTGCTTGCCACCGGTGGGATAGATATCACTGACGCTGGCGCCATCGTCCGAGACGGCTGAACCCTCGCAAATGGTGGGCATGGTCATTGGGGATGACTCGCCAACAATGGCCGAATCCGAATGATTGAATGGGAGCGGCGAGATGGACGGAGGTGGGACACCAAGGTTGGCAGGGTTCACCATTGGCGAGAAAGTGGCGCTGTACGGCGTGAAGGCGGGTGCGGGAATGGCGTTATTGTCAGGAGGCTGAGACGCGAAGAAGTTGGGGCTCGGGAACTCTGAGGGTGTGGGCGCAGTCGTGGCCGAGAGGGGGTACGCGCGCATATCCAGGGTACCAAAGCCGGCGCGGGTATCGATGCGCAGATTCGGCAGGGGATTCAACATGTTTGGTTGTTGAGGGATGGGGCTGAAGATGTTGGGATTGTGGACGGGGGCCTGCGAATCGGGCTGCGTGATGTGGAAGCTCGGCGGATTCTGGAGCAACTGCAAGGTTTGAAGGTCGATAGGACCCGGCACGCTGCGGCTCCGCTGTCTCTTGTGGCCTGGACCACGCATCATCATAGTATGCTGAGCGGCAATGCCCCACTGGGTTTCCTGAAACATGCCCACATGCGGCTGAGCGAAGTTGGGCTGCGACGAGGGCCGGGCCGCGGGTGACACTGGAGCGGACACAGACATCGGGTGCATATCGAACGTGGCAGCGGTCGGTGTGGCGAGCGGGGCAGGAATCGGGGTCGGGATCGGAGCAGGCATCGGAGGCGGGACCGAGTGCCTGTGCATAAAAGCCTCCAAGCTGACGAGCTTCGCAAGCTGGCCGCTCAGCACCTTCGGATTTCCACCGAGGTGGTGGGTCAGCACCCGGGACGCCTGCTGGTCCTCGGTGAAGTCGTTCACTTGGATGAAGTTGGCGGTGGTCGACGAATCCATGTAGAACAGCGGAGGCTGCAAAAGCTCGATTGTGATGCCGCCGCCCAGGTGGTCATTGCCCTCGCCATTGTTCAGGTAGATGTTCTTGATATAGGCAAACGGGTATTCAATCTTGTACCCGGCCTGGTCGTTGTTGATGTAATAAGTCATGGTGCACTTGTCCGGGGAGTAGAAAATGATGAGGTCCATGGCATTCTGGCCGACCCGCATCCATCTTCCGATGGTGAGCGAGCGGCAGTTGAGGTGGTGGATCACTGACGCAGTTAGACGAAGTCCTGGCTCAAGAACAGGAACTAGAACAAAGACTTACAAACTTTGCCTGGACCGGACTGATCACCCATGATCCCCGGGTGCCCATACGGAAGGAGACCTGTGCGGCCAAGGAAGCCTGGAAGGCCCTTACCCGACTCCATGGCCTGCATGGCGAGATACTGCCTCATCGATTCGGGGATCGAGTCCAGGTCCTCGCCGTTCTCAAGGCTCTTCTTGGCGAGCTGTTTGATCTTGGCACGACTGCAATGCGTCAGTCAACGACGAAGGCCCCAAAAAAACCATAAAACTGGGAAACACACCGGTTCTGGAACCAGATCTGAACCGAGCGCTGCGTCATGTTGATCTCCTCGGCTATCCTCTCACGGACCTGTGCGGTTGGCGTTGGGTTCTTGTTGAACTCCATCTCGAGAGTGGTCAACTGGTCCTGGGTGGCCCGCTGGCGCTTCTGGTTCTTTTGCTGCTGCGTCAGGGTGCTCTTGCGTGGGGGCCGTTTGGACTGCGTCTTGGAGCCATTGGGAGACTTGACGATCTTGTTTGGTGGGTTCGAGGAGGGACCAGTCGACGAAGGGGTGAGAGAAGGCGATTTCGAGCCAGGCGATGTAGACGAAGGAGCTGAAGTTGTTGGCACCAGAGAATCCTCCTGCTTGCCCTGCTCATCCCGACCCTCCTCCCTCACCTCTAAGGTGAACTCCTCCGGTTTGACGACGTCGGTCGCCATGATGATACCGTGGCGCTGCTCAATTCGGGTTATCCAAAGCGTGTAACGTCTGGTCGTGCGTGTGTGCCCCTTGGTTCCTCCACTCAACCGATCCTAGCAGAAGTGGCGACAAATAACCGTCGTTTCTCAGGCGATGATGTGTCTCAGATCTGGGCGTGGATCGGGGATAGAGAGCCCAGGTAGGTCGGCGTGATGTGTTCGAGATCGAATGCGTACGATGAGGGAGCGTTCGACGGCAATATGAGAAGGAGCGGATGATACAAAGGAGCGTCTTCCTGCACGAGTTGATCGACAGGAGGCAGTTGGGATAGCGTGCTTTGGTGTTGATGGAATAGGGGTAGTCAAAAAAAGTGTGGACGACTGTGACCACAAACAAGAAAACAAAAATTGGTTGGACAGAAACAAGACAAACAACCCGAAAGGAATGACGGGATTTAGTTTGGCGAAGAGAGAGATAGAGAGGGAGCGAATAGTCAGTTAGTAGCAATGAGATGTTCCAAGGAGCGACTGTGGTGAGAAAAGCGAAAGATAGAAAGTGGGGAGAGAGGAAGGGGAAGGGGTAGTGTGGTTGTGAGGGACAGACGACGGTGAGGCGATGATCCAAGGTGGAGGACAAAAAAGAGAGACTAGGGGGGGAGAAGTCAGGACGGGGACATGGGGGGGGTTCAAGAGGAAAAGCAAAACAGAGCGACCCGCGTGGACTTGTCGGACCCGGACTGTGGGCGGCAGGCGGCTTTCGAGCCCTTGGACCCTGGAACCCCAGACGGAGCCGGACCAGTCGCGTGGGTGGGTCCTACCTGTTTGGGTGTGCTTCTGGTTGTCCTCCCATCCGTTGGGCAGTTCGTGGGCTGCAGGCTTGAGGACCGCACCGTGCGGATAACGGTGCGCGGCCTTGCCTAGGCTCCCCAGTAGCAGGGTTGGATCGACCGTTCATCGAGCCCGCCTCTCCTCCGCTCATCAGAACCGTTTAACTACGTCCTACGGAGTCCAGTCTTAAAAACGTTCCGTCTCTTCTCTCCGCGTCGAGATTTTCTTCCCTCCGCAGTCTATCTAAGGACGACACCCCACGCGCTCTTTGGAACACCCCGTCCATCCAGCCCAAAGTGTCATCCGGAATCTGGTCTGGACATATGGAGTAGTGTGTCTAGCATAAGACAAGTGAAGGGGGACTTGGCGCCGGTCTTTCTGTCTCCATCTCCTAGGGCAGTCCCGGGCCGAAGTGAACGGTTAGTCTCTGCCCCCGCTCCCGTCCGTCAGCCAAGGATTGCCGTCATGGTCATGGGTGCACGACACGAGTGAACGCGGCAACGCGGGTGTCCTGGAGCTCTCGCTGATCCACCCAATCACTACCGCCGGCTCACAAGCTGACATGCATCTTGGGCGCGCCCCGTCTGTGTATGTACGATGGCGGAGGGCCTACAGAGTACACTATCCCGTACCTGGATGAAGGATCGTTGTGCTGGTTGGTGTCACTAGCTCTGGACCGGCCACGGCATGCGGTTCAGACAAGTATCTCAAGCTGAGCTGGATCAGGCCGTTGTTGTAGTGTACTTGTTGGACGAAAAGCACTCTGATTCGCTTCGTCTGTTTCACTTCTCGGTGACCTGTCGAGTTTCGTGCCTCGGGATGCCTTTCAGTAACCCCACGGTATCTGGAGGGCAGCATGACAAACTGTGCTCTGGGCTGATCGAGAGCCGCGTCTCTAGTCCGCGACACCACGGTGAAACCGCCTACGCCTGGGGCCTGCGGCAAGCGCTCGTTCTGCTCTTTGATGCGGAATACCCGCCGCTCATGGTACTAGGGAGGGCGGATTTCGTCTCTCGGGTGACGACATCCTGAAGGGATACACTGCATCAATCTGGTGAACCTCCAGAACTAATGTTGGGTTGGATTCCGTAGTCCTGTACATACTCTCGCAATGTCAAACAGAAATATACCAGACAAGGGTATAAGGCGGATTTGGGGAATGCTGCGGCTGGGATATTTAACGTACCATCCGCAAGGGCTGCCAGTTTGAGAAGTGAGATGTGATAGCTACCTTCTGCCGAAGGATATCTGTGTCGAAGTCACCACACCCACAGACAGCCATTACGACTGGCGCCTCTGAAGAATAACAACTAACACAACGTGAGCGCCTACACTGCGGTCATACTCTACACCATGAACCTCGCCGCTGGAATCAGTGACGCCGCCGGTTCACTTCCTTCAACGCCCATGGCCCAATATACTGTACAATAGGGTCAGAGATCGCTGAGTGCCTGGTCTTCTCCAATGTCGAGCGACTCAGGTGCCTAAGTCTCGCTACACAGTGCTGTAGGCCGGGATCGCACCAGCCCCTTGCCTGATAATGGCGCCACAGATTCGCGGGGTCGGAAGGTTATGACTGTGTCGTTGAGTGACGTCTAACGGTTGTGAAAACCATCTGGATCCGTGCGTCCAGATCGATGTCCTCAAGTGAGCCGTCGCTCCTGTGTCGACATGAATAAATAAGAGGTCAAAGAGCCTGTGAATGTCAATGTGAGGATGTGGTGCCTCGGGTCGGAGGAAGGGATCCAACGAGGTGCTCTACAGCCAACATCTCTCGCGGAAACCCCGGCGCTTGGGTTGTCTTGTAGTACCGCGTTTGTATGGAACTGGTGCTCTTGGAGGGGGAAGGTTGCAATGTGGCCTGTGTTTTGACGAGGAAACGCTGTTTCCACCACGATGGGCTGTTTCGTGGGTTTCTTGCTGGGAGTGCACGTTCAACGCGCGATCACAGCTCTTCGCCTGTGTGTCTGCGTCGGAGGCGAAAGCCAGCCCATCATCGGATCCAGGCCCCTGAGTGAGGCATGGCCTCAAAAGCCGCCCAAACCGCGGGAGCGCATCGCCATCAGCCGCGGTGGGACGACAGATCTGCTGTTTCCTTGCCTGCGGGTGGTGCTTGCATCCCACCTGGGCTCTCGTCCCACGGATTCGTCCCAATTGATATGGTAGCCTTTTGTGTTGTGCGACGCGCTCCGCGTCCCTGCGTTAGTTTACACAGCAGCCTCTAGGTTTGCTTGCGGTCGTGGAGGAGCTCTTCGCTATGGACTGCGGGTCTGCGAGTCTCCTGCAGCTGCAGCCAGCCACAAGCCTGCAGGTTCGAGCCGAGCGTGCGTCTAGGTTGGATCGGTCGCGTTGAGCTTCCGGGTGTCTCCCCGACCGAGGTATTAACGGATTCGATCTTGGGCCGCGTTGGCCATTTGACATCTTCGCTTCTGACCATGAGTTATGTCTCTCCCGTCAGTTGCTCTTCCAGCAAGTCTCGCAGAGCCAAAACAGTGGATAGATCCCACGCTGATGTCATGTGAGTGACCGACAGTCAAGCTTCCTGTTGAGCATACAGTGTGAATCGAAACATGTTTGACGGCTGTGACGTCGGAAGAGCACAACACAACGCGGGTCGAAAACTCTTGTCGAGAAAGCCTGACGGAAGGTGAACCGTGTCGAGCGCTTCTCGCAGACTGTGACAAGACCCGACCCCCTGTTGGACCCACTTTACCCCTGAAAGAACTGCGGCCTGCGGGCCAGGGTGGGGCATGCCAGGAACCATGTGGACTGCTGCATGTCATTGGTCCGCCAGTGGGCCGCGACCTTCCAAACGCTGGGGGGACCCACACCTGCCGGAACTTGCCAACGTGGGAAGCGGCCGCCAACCCTCCTCCCTTTTCTGCCCTGAAGCTAAACTCTTCCTGGCCGGCCGGTTTCGACCAGTCTGCGTTTTCGCCGTTCATTTGTGTTGTTGTTTGGTCCGTTTGCTCCCGCGCCAATCCACACCCACAGCTCGACACAAAAAACCACTCTGCTGCCCTCCAAAACCCGTCCATTTTTAGTACCTACCTTGATCTGAGGCGCGTCTCATGTGGCTCCGAGCCGGAAAGTCAAGGAGGGAAGTCACCGAGCATGTCCGGCTGACCGACAAACCTCGTGAGTGACGTCGGTGTCCGATGTCCAACCCCACACTGCCGACACAATGCTCTCCACAAGATTTGGGGAAAACACCGAGGGCCGAACATTCAGCGCTGGTTGTGGCCGCATCCACATCCACGTTCGATAGTTAACCCAGCGTTGGGGATGGGTCAAGGTGAGGTGTCCTACGGAGTCCTCCGCCGGACACGTGAGTTGGCGCGCTTGGTCCAACTCTTGTCTCAGCAAACCCTCGTTGGTTGGTTTCGACTTGTTTCAAGCACCGCGTCTCGGACTCGTTGGATGAACGCGAGGCCTTGTGGTGAAAGATCTTCATGCATGCCGCGGGAACCACACCATCTCTAGATCGAGGCATGATTGGCCGCCTGGCTGAGTGCTCCTTCATGCAGGCTTCAGGGCAAACCTCCATCCCAAGGCTGATCGATTCCGTCCGCAAACTGATCAACAAGCGTACTTTCACGCACAGAGTATGTACATGTGTACAGGATTCCCAAGGCCGCCCATCCCCTTTCCTCGCTCACGACCACGAGACCAAGCTGGTTGAGGGTGTGCCATGTGGCCGCCATGTGAAGACAATAAACCCGCCGTTGAGGTCATCGATTGGTGGCGCCCGTAATGGTGGCTTTCTCTCGGCGGTATCGCCGTTGCCAATCGGAAGGCTACGGGCTGCGTGGGTTTTGTTCAGCTCTGAGCAGACAGCACCAAGATCCGACGGCTCACGATTTCATTCATGACAAGTCGGTTTCGATCGGAGGATGACTACTCAAAGAACCAGGTCCAACCGACATCCCGGAGGTAAACGGTCTGTCCGCTTCCTGGGGTTTGTGAGCTTTCCATTGATCCGATCTTTGGCGCAAACCTCGGACGAACAGGCTTCTCAAAAAACAACATGGAACAACCCGGAACCGAGCCCTCCCTTAAGATCGATCTCACTTTTGCTGTTGGGATTAGAGCCGTGCCAGTCCCAACCACCAACTACATCAGGAGCTGCGAAAGATCGGAAGACAGGAACTGGCTGATCGATCCATGCTAGACCAACTGTACCACTTCGATGCCGCTTCGATCGGGACTCTCAGGCGCCCCAAGCCCCTGTCGATAGGTGAATCACTAAGAGCCCTACCCCGGATCTAACAACGACCTTCCGACAAAGCCATCCCACGTCAGTCCTTGTGATCATGCGACTGCCGTCTGGCGCGGCATGCGAAACAACAAACACAACCGGATTGGGCATCTGCCACAAGCAGACCTCTCCTCCACAGCTTCGATGCTGCGTTTCCCCGGAGGCCCACCGGTTTCGCCGTTGGAACGTTGCGCCGTGATCCTTTCTGCGACTCACCGCTCTCGCCTCCCGGGCCTGCTCCCTGTCTCGGGATCCTCGGCTCAGGTCCCCTGTAAATCTGTAACAACAGCCATCTGGAAGGTTATGCCTGTTTCCAAGCGCCCGCTCTGACGACATGGCCACCAACACAACATGGTCGCTGCCAGTGTTGTCAAGATGATATTGGACTCAAGCCTGGAGGATGCGTCATCGGAACGGAGTGGTGCCTTCTGGCATATTCCTGCTTTATAGATCACCAGATCATCATCTAACCCCCCCACAACCACACTCGATCTTCCAATGCATCAGGTTCCAAGATCGTTATATGGACAGACGGAGTAACAGATCTGTTAAGCTCCATCGGTTCCTGCCAAGCAAGCTGCCGCCCCCGTTCCCGACCCGTTCATGCACGCGGCTAAGGCAAGATACCCTGGATATTTTCGGACTGTAGGAGCGCGGTTACGGCGATGCCGTGCCTTTTCGTCGCCTTGAAGTCTCTGTGCCAAGTATCAAGTGAGCGTTGTGCATGGAGCAGAGTAGGCGTGCATATGTACGGAGTATGTACATACTTCAGACAGACCTATGGAGGGGCACGGGCTGCATCAATGCTAGTCCCCGGAGAAGGCTGGCCAAACCAGGAAAGCCAACGCATCGCGTCGTTAAGGCCAGCAATGCGGGAGAATGGAGGCTCTACCCGCATGCTACTTCGCAGTATAGGCGCAGCGTCGTATTGCGTCTGGCTCGGTATCAAGTATATGCTTGACCCGGATGGAGGGTGAGTTTGGTAAATACAGTTAAACTCAAAGTCAACTCGCTTACCGGAGTTGGACCTAGATCCGTTGTATGCCCGGTAATCCCTTTGACAGATGCGTACATAGCAGTACTGTACATTACTGTTGGTGTTGGTAAACCTAACACATATACTCCGTATTCTGTCTATATTCCGTATGCGGCTGCAATATCTCCCAGTCATTATGGTGTTCTAAAGCACCTAGCGATGCGACCAGGTAGCTTCATAGGAGTAGTGTAGGGAATAGTATCAATCCCATCTGAGACGACACTTCTGCCCAATATTCGGTGATTCCAATGCAGCTATGCCTGGATAGCTATGGCCATCACGTCCCACCTTTCGGCGAACGGTAGTTCTAGTCCCAATATCAGCTTAAACGTCCAGCTCCTTCATGACTTCTCCCACAGCCCTTGCCGCCATCCTCTTGCGCTGCTCCTCTGGCAAGTCTGCACCGGCCTCTCTCACGGCCTGGAGCTTTCGCATCATCTTTTCCAGCTTGTCCACGTCCTCCTCTCGAATGCCATCATCCTGGCCATCGTGATGATCGTCATCCCCTAACCCCCCGGCCAAGATGGCCTTCTTCAGTCCCTCAAAATCCGCCTTATCAAACCCAAAGTCCAGCTTGCTGGGATCGAACTCTCCGTTGTCATCGTCGTCCTCACTCTGATCCCATGTTTCCATCTCGTCACCACCTCCGCCGCCCAAACCCCCTCCTGACCAGTCATTCGCCTGCAACGCCTCCAGCACGCGGGCCATGCCGACTCTTTCCCCAAACGCGTTCCGCTTCTCCTTGGCTTTATCTCCAACCCCGCCCTCCGCAGCCGCAGAGCTGGAGGAAGAAGAAGAAGAAGAAGAAGAAGAAGCAGACTTTTTCACCAACTCCGCCTTCGAGACATGGACAAACTCCAACCCGGACTCGGCGCACAAATCCTCCCACTCGTCCAACCACCCGCCTCCTTCCCCGTCGAGCAACGCCTCGTCCACCGGCGGCTGTCCGTGGTGACTACTAACGCCCACCGCAAGCCCGACCCCGTCCCATTCCCACCCTCCTAACCCTTCCCGGACGAGCTTGCCGACGGAAGTGATCAGCTCGCGCGCCTTTTCTCGGGACGCCAACCCGGGAGCAGCGGGAGCGGGAGATGGCAATGATGATGACGAAGAGGGAGGGAGACCGAAAATAACCATCACCCCACCCAAGACTTCCAAAACTTCCTTGGCTTCTTCAGCAAGAAAGGAGGCTGCCCATTCGGAAGGGTCGGAGATGAGGTCGAGCCAGATGGGGATGGTGGTGGTGTAGTAAGGGGTTGTGAGCAGGAGGGGGTGGGTTGTTCCCGCTAGGGTTGGTTCTGGTACTTCTTGGTTGGCGGTGGTGCTCGGAGGTGGTGAGGGATCCCGGAGTGGGAGAGCCGGGGAGGGTGCGGTGCCGGTTAGGTCTGTGGAGGGAGTTAGTTGAGGTGCATAGCTTTGGTTACGTTGGAGATGGGAGGGGATTGTCACAGAGGGGTTTAGGCTGTCCTGAACAGAACATGTGTTGGCGGAATAGGGAGTTAAGGGATATGAGAGTTCAAGATGAGACACAACGGTGATATCAATCTATCACCTACCATGAATGACATCGCTGAGGTGATGGGCCGAGTCGGCCAAGGACACGGCAAGGATCCTCCGGGGGTTGGAGATCTCAGTAACTTTACCGGGTGCACTCATCTTCGTTCCGATGATGATACGTGTCGCGGAAGTTTAGAAGTTGACAAAAAAAGCTTGAACCTTTGGGGATGGGCAAAGAGAGGTGGGAGGTTGAAGTTCTGGGTTGGAGTTGATGACCCCACTGCGGGGTTACAAAGCTACTTGAGTGTGGTTGGGGAATGAAAGCATAAGAACTTTCATCTTAACCACGACACGCCGATGACCCTTTTAACCCACAACCCCATGGTGTATCCAAGGTTGAGTAGTGAGGTTATTGTCTATTCAACACTCTATCCAACCAATCCAAAGGTATATCTTACTCTATACTTCATACCCATCCCTGAGTTGAACATGGTTATCTTCCAGATTGACATCCCTATCTGGCCAAGAGCATCCCAACAGAAGAATGGAATCTCGGAAACCGCATTTCTGCTGTTATAGAATGACAGCTGCTGCTTGGGCTCTGGCGATCTATACTCAGTGTTAGATGGTAAAGTCAAGTGGGACCTGGAGGTGGCGGGGAGCCTTACGTGTAAGAGACAGCTCGCAAACATGCGGTTATCAAGAATGTACTGCAAAGACCACGTCCTCAGAATACAGGACTGGTATCCCCAGCGGAAAGATCCAGCCCCCGCTTTGAGCCTGTCCCAGTCATCACAGTCATCCTCTCCTACCCAGACCCAGACGGTCCCAATCCCAATGACCCGTATCCCTGGAACTCCTGCCAATCCATGTTCCCATCCTGCATGTTCATTGCCAGAGGAGCATTTCCAGCTGTTGCGGAAGGTGTGGCGACATCCATGAACGAGGCGAGGTCTTGGAGAGCCGCCACAGTCCCATCAGCACCCGGGACAAACGGATCCCAAGCCATGGAGGAGCCGAAGTCCGGCAGCATGTCCAACCCCGACCCGTATCCCAGACCAGCCATGTTCAAAAGCGGTTCCTGCATAAACAAGTTTGACGGAGCGGGCGGGTCAAGCATGGCGGCATGACCCTTCTCCGTCTTTCGGTTATCGTCATCCGTCCACGCGAAGCCCGTCTCGCGCAGAGAGGTGCGCAACCGGCTAACGTACCAGGGCGTCTCGATCGGCGGCCCCCCGGCGCCCTGCAGTTCGACCAGCTTTTGCCTGCGTCTGGACCAAGCAGTGAGCACGTGGAGGGCGAGCGCCGCGTAGACGCGATTGCTGAGGTCGAACAGCTCTGGGTGGAAGGTGTAGACGACGCCGACTTGTCGCCAGGCCCGTTCGACGAGACGACCCTCGAGACGCTGGCCCAGCTGGCCCACGACATACAGGAACAGGTCGATTTGGAACGCGAGCAGCGTGAACCAGGCGAATCCGGTGTTCTTTGTGGCTTCGTAGCCGGCCTCGTGGTGTTCGAACGCCGAGACGGCGTGCATGAAGAGGTTGTCGTTGACCGTGTTCACTTCGCCTTTCAACTCGGGACGTTCCCCTGGATTGAGGGCGAACTCATCGAGTTTGTCGACGAGATGTTTGCCCATCGCTATGGTGATCTCGTGCACGCCACCCGCGTTCTTGTCGCAGAACTCGTCGAAGAAGCTGACGAGTTCTTCGCGGAACGCTTTGAGGCAACGTCGGTGTTCTTGCTTTTGCTCCGGGCTGAGGCCCTTTTTCGGGTCCCCTCCCGCGGGCAGGATGAAGACGCTTTCGAGATCTGGGATGGCCAGGAGAAACTTTGCAAACTTGTAGACAAGAAGGCAAAATACCATCTCGGTGGGGCCTGACTGGCCGATGAGGGGTTCTGAAGTCGCCGGGCCAAAATCGCAATCGTTTATGTTTGTCGGTGGCTTGGTGTCACAATTGATGGGGAGGATATTTCGCGTGATGCCCGAAAACATGGCGTATTTGGCGTCCACAAGGAGAATATTCCACCAGAGTCGCCGTCGCATCTCTGTCTCGAAAGGAGACAAACCCAGAGCTGTACCGTCACGGTGGAGGCCCATTTTTTGCGCCATACGGATGGCAACGCCGTTGAGGACCCAGACGGCATGGCGGTTGTAACGCCCCTGGAGTGAAATCTGCAAGGAAACGTTAGCCTACACAGAATTGAACTCCCTGGAGCCGGTCACCTCACCAGATAGAGCACAAGAGCCTGGAGTACCGTCAAGTCGGAGGACTGCAAGAAGTTGATTCGGAGCAAACTCATCCTGACCCCCGTCGAGAACGCTTGGAGGGCTTGTTCCCTGGACCGGCCAAGGACGGCGATACATTCCTCTGGCGTCAGCGATACGACCGTCATCAGAAAGACGGCGAAGAGCAACGTCTCGACGTTCCTAGGGACACGTCCAAAGCCCCAGCTGGCCGCCTCAACGAGAGGCTGCATCGTCGGGACATGAATGAACTTGGTCAGGGGGTTGACCCTTTCCAAGTAGTGCTGCCACAACCTGGTGACATGAGTGCGTTCGGGCCAAAGGCTTGCTAGGTTGACGGCAGGGTTGTCGCCGCCGATGAGTAAACTCGAGTTGTCGTCGACTGTTGGTACTTCAGGGCACTCGGATTCGGAATCGGCACCACTATCTTTGCTCATTATATCCCTCATGGCTCGGACTTCCTCGTAGATGATAGCCGCCACGGGACTGTCAATGAAGCGCATATCTTCGCCCTCCTTGATGAGCTTCCCTGTCGGTTGCCATTCCCGGGTACGGTTTGCAAGCGATAGGAGCGTTTCCGTATCTGCGTCCGAGGATGACTTAAGGAGGTCCGGATTCAACTTGACATACTTCGCCAGCAGTTCCTCGCAGCGTTGGAGTCGCTCTTGTAGAACTTGATGTGGGCGACGGCGCTTGGTCCGAGGTGCCGGCGTCGCAGGCACGCATCGAATTCCAGCCTGGGAAGTGTAAGTGGCAAATTGCAGGCATACTGGGAACGGGAGAAGGCAACCTTGATGCAGTTGGGACAGGGAATAGTTTTGGTGCATTTGATTTTGCGAGTTTGGCACTGCACACACGCAAGAGGTCTGGGGGGTTTAGACATGACGCTCGGTGCTGGGGAAGCACCGGCGCTGGATGGTTGGGTTGCGGGGGTTGAAGAAGGGGCGGGAATGGATGTTGAGACGGGTACAGATCCCGTGGAGGCTGAATCTTTGCCCATCGAGGCATCCCCGTCTGCATCTTGATCAAAAGTAAGTTCAGGGCTCATCAAAACGCCTCGGGAGAAGACTCACCAACATCCGAGTCGGCATCATTGGACTCTTCGGCATCGAGTGAGTCCTCGTCGAATGCCGTTGTGGAACTGGGTACTGCAGAGCCATCCGCCTTGGCATCAGATGCTTTTGCATCGGACGCCTTTGGAGGACGGGGTTGTGGATTGGGGAGTGCCAGGCCGCTGTTCATGGTGGCGGGCGGCGCATCCAGACAGACCGAGGAAGCCAGGGGGAGAGACAGATTCGGTATGTCCTGGACAACTAAGTACCTGAGATGGGAAGCTGGTGAAGGAGGCTTGTCATCAGGATAGGTGGGATAGTTGGGCGGACGGAACCGATGGAGGAAAGGCTGGGTAGAATTAGGACGCCGGTATGGCTGCACTACCTCCGGAGACGTTCCAGACGGGAGGGAGAGATGAAACTGAGGTCCCAGCAAGTTTACTCAATTGCAGAGAATGCTGGTCAAACTCTGTCGCTAGGTGGTGCAGACAAGAGAGATCAACGGAGGCTTTCCGAACTTCCCCAAGCCGTTTCCACCAGGTTAGACCCAACGTGTGGCTTTAGCAATGCGAAACCGAGGCGGCTGGGAGGGTTCGATCGAATACCGGTAGGGCTGGTCCCAGTGTTTCTGAGATTCCCGAGGCCGAATTCAGGGAGAAAAGCATATGATGAGAAACAAGAGGTTTGTCGATTCAAGAGAGATAGGGACCACACTAAGCCCACGGGGACCGTCTCATTCATCAAGAATGGCAGATTGGAGACCAACTTCCACTTGATTCCAATAATTGTCTGATGGGCTGCAGATACTAGCGCCCGCCCTCCAAGCTCAAGTCGGGCTAACAACGGGAACTTTTCGACGCTGTGCAACCCTGAACGTTGTCATTGGCGCCCCACAGTCTTTTGGTCTCCAGCATCATGCCGCAGCGCAGCATCGGACGTCGGCGTCTGTGGATGCCCCTGAGTTCCGACACTCCAGGTGGGTTATCCCCGAACCCTCATCTTCGCTCTGCCACATCCCACTGCAAACACGTGGCTCGAACACAGGTTCAAGCAATTGCCATTTCGTACTTGAAGACACCAGCTTCTCGGATTGAGCCCAATGTTAATGCCGTGCTGCAGGTTGGAGGTGTTGGTTGGAGACAGGAGCAGGAATCCGAATGGGACACACGAATGCCAATCCCCTTTCTTGACCGAGAGCAACAGATCCTTGTAGGGGACTTTTTTTTTTACACGGACAGCCACGCAACTCACTGGCGAAGAACCTCGAAGAAGGATCGCAGAATGATCCTTTAGGACGGGCCTTTACTCGCAACCAACGGCGTAGGAGAGTACAGTGAAGGAGCGCAGGTGCAAGAAGTGTGTGTTGGCGAGAAGGCTCTTGGGTCTCGCCCCCAACCCAGCAACATTCGTTACGTACCTTACGCCAAGCCAAAGGCGGTGAACGGGTAATGGCACATCCCCCCCCTGCAAAGACCCCACCAAAAATTTACTGCCGCCATTCGCAATCGACGCATTTGTCAATGTCCATGGTGGGCTTGTCTCCGATGGACGGCCGGATTCTTACAAGACAACCTCCAACACCACATCGAGGGGCCTCCGGGTGAGACAGCCCGCGAATAACTCATCACAATGTTTACGCCTGTGGTATGTCGCATACATATCTCTCCAATTGCACCATTTCAGCCACTAATACTCCCTATAACAGAGAAGAAGCCTGGCCTTGGCCGCTCGCGCGGGCTGTCGCCGCAATGCCCTGCTAGTCTCCGCCCGGACCCGGACCCCGATCGTTGCGCCCCGGCCGGTGCCCCGGGTGGCATCCTACACCACCACGGCTAGCCTCCGTGCCGAGGCATTCCACACTCAACTCGAGAATGCCGCATCCTCGCCGTCCCGGATCACCGTGTCCACTCCTCAGACTCTCACCGAGAAGATCGTCCAGCGCTTCTCGGTTGGTCTCCCGGCCGGCAAGAAGGTCAAGTCGGGCGACTTCGTGACTCTGGCCCCCCACCACCTCATGACCCACGACAACACCTGGCCCGTCGCCATGAAGTTCATGTCCATCGGCGCCACCAAGATCCACGACAACCGCCAAGTCGTGTTTACGCTCGACCATGACGTCCAGAACAAGAGCGAGGCCAACCTCAAGAAGTACCGCCAGATCGAGGAGTTTGCCAAGAAGCACGGTGTCGACTTTTATCCCGCCGGCCGGGGTATCGGACACCAGATCATGGTTGAGGAGGGTTATGCGTGGCCTGGAACCGTCACCGTCGCCTCGGACTCTCACAGCAACATGTACGGCGGCGTGGGCTGCCTGGGAACGCCCGTGGTGCGCACTGATGCCGCCGCGATCTACGCTGCCGGCAAGACGTGGTGGCAGATCCCGCCCATTGCTCGCGTCACCTTCACCGGCGTCCTCCCGCCAGGCGTGACCGGCAAGGACGTCATCGTCGCCCTGTGCGGCCTGTTCAACAACGACGACGTCCTGAATCACGCTATCGAGTTCACCGGCTCCGAGGAGACCCTGCGCAGCATCCCCGTCGATGACCGTTTGGCCATCGCGAACATGACCACCGAATGGGGCGCCCTCAGCGGCCTGTTCCCCATTGACTCGGTCCTGGAATCCTGGCTGCGCGCGAAAGCCGATGCCGCCGCCAAGCGCAACCCCGAGGCTGGCAGGTTCACCCACGCCAGGATCGACGAGCTCCTCCGCGAGCCCCTGGCCGCCGACCCGGGAGCCACCTACGCCAAGTCGCTGTACCTGAACCTGTCCACTCTCCAGCCCTTCGTCGCCGGCCCCAACTCGGTGAAGGTCGCCACCCCGGTCCGCGACCTCGAGGCGCAGGACATCAAGATCAACAAGGCCTACCTGGTCTCGTGCACCAACTCTCGCGCCTCTGACATCGCCGCTGCCGCCAAGGTGTTCCGGGAAGCCGCGAAGGACGGCGCCATCCCCAAGATTGCCGACGGCGTCAAGTTCTACATCGCCGCCGCCTCCCTGCTCGAGCAGCAAGCCGCCGAGCAGTCCGGCGACTGGCAGGTCCTCCTAGACGCCGGCGCCACCCCTTTGCCCTCAGGGTGTGGTCCCTGTATCGGCCTCGGAACAGGCTTGTTGGAGCCTGGGGAGGTTGGAATCAGCGCGAGCAATCGGAATTTCAAGGGGCGGATGGGTTCGACCGAGGCCAAGGCGTATCTGGCCAGCCCGGAGGTGGTGGCGGCTAGCGCGCTCCAGGGCAAGATCGCGGGGCCGGGCTGGTACAAGAAACCCGAGGGCGTGGAGAAGGTCGTTATCGGGGAGGGCAACGGTAACGCCGAGGCTGACAAGGCCAAGAGCATCGAGGATGCGCTCGACAAGTTCATCGCGCAGGCTGACTCTGTGATCGCGAATGCGGAGAGCGAGCTGCTGGGTACTTCGGGCGCTGAAGAAGCTGGCGCCGATGCCGACGAAGCCCTCACCGAAATCCTCCCCGGGTTCCCGGAAAAGATCTCGGGCGAAATCGTCTTCTGCGACGCCGACAACATCAATACCGACGGCATCTACCCGGGCAAGTACACTTACCAGGACAACGTCCCCGTCGAGAAGATGGCTGAGGTGTGCATGGAGAACTACGACACCAACTTCCGCACCGTCGCGCGCCCCGGCGATATCCTGGTTGCCGGCTTCAACTTTGGCTGCGGCTCCTCGCGCGAGCAGGCGGCGACAGCCATCCTGGCCAAGAAGATCCCGCTCGTGGTGGCAGGCAGCTTCGGAAACATCTTTAGCAGGAACAGCATCAACAACGCGCTGATGGGCGTCGAGGTGCCGAAGCTGGTGCAGAGGCTGCGCGAGACGTTCAAGGACCAGGAGAAGGTGGCCACCCGCCGCACGGGGTGGACGCTGACGTGGGACGTCAGGCGCAGCAAGGTGGTGGTGCAGGAGGGCGAGGGCGGCAAGACCTGGAGCCAAAAGGTGGGCGAGCTCCCGCCGAATGTGCAGGAGATTATTGCCAAGGGCGGGTTGGAGAAGTGGGTGAAGAGTCAGATTGCTGAGCAGCAGCAACCTTGAGGGGTTGGGGGGTGATGGGGCATGTTATGTGTATGGAAGGCTATAAGGATCCAGCATACGATTTGGCTGTTGATACCATGTTTTGGGAGGACTTGGGAACTGGGTTCAAAAATACAATAGGTTGACAAAGATAAAAATTATTTCACAAGATGGCCTCACATCACATCCCGGTTACAGTTGTGTTTTCAAACAGACTCTATTGGCTCTCCTACCCTATTATCGCACCCCTCGGGCTGCTCCACGACCATCAACCTCCGCTCCGGCGCCTCCGACGCAGGAACCAACTGCCTCCTCCTCGCCGCGCGCACGTTCTTCTGGTGCTTCTTTCCCGAAATATGCGCCTGCCACAGCTCCTCCGTCAGGAGTACCTTGTTATCACACACCTCGCACACCTTACGGCACGGCGTGCCTGCCGCGCGGTTCTGGCGTTCCGCCGAGCCGGCGAGGACTTCGCGAGCCGTTTCGGAAAGGTCTTCGGGGGATGGCATGGCCTCGGCCTTGCCGTCCAGGAATTGCTGCGCGAGAGAGACGGCCTTGTCGCGGACCTCGGCAGACCAGCGCGCGATGTCGCTGCTGTCGAGGACGTAGAAGCGGTTGAGGAGGCCTTCCTCGCGGAGGGCGGGCAGGGTTTTGAGGGTGATCCAGCGGACTTGGTACTTTGCGTATTGCCGCGTTGCGGTTTTGGTGTCTTCGACGCCGGTTTGTTTGAGCTTTTCCAGCGCGGGGTCTGGTTGGGCGGAGAGGTTGGGGGCTGAGTCTTGTGTTGTGGCCTTATGCTGGGCCACAGCGGCGTGGTATGGTTCGAACTGCCGGAAGCCGATGGACTGCCAGATGCCTTTGGAGCGGTCGATAGTCTCGCCTGTAGCGAGGCGGCGTTGCAGGTAGTCGTACACCTCAGCTGTTTCGGTCAGGAGACCGTCGCGCATCATCTTGTCGACACGCTGATCCAGACGGGCGTTGAGGGCGTCGCGCTGCGCGTAGAGCCAGAAGAGGAGCAGGTCGCCGAGGGGGTGGGGTTCCCCAGTAGCTGAGGAAGCTTGCCGCCGGGATTCTTTGGCGCGCTGCTGCTCGGCGTAGATATCGGAGGCGCGTCGACCCGTAGAGAAGTAGATCTCGAGAGACGTGCGGATCTTGCGATAGTCGTTGGGGTGCCACTTGTCGGCCATGACGGGGTCGACCTCGCGGAGCTTTGCCAACATTTCCTCTGCGGAGGCGTTGAGGATTGGGTACTTGGCTGCTAGCTCATCGCGAATCAAACCGGCGGCGCCGCCGTCACTTCCGGCTTCTTTTTCATCGTCGACGACCCGCCCAAACAGCAAACCGTCGATGTAGTAGGACGTTCCGCCGACGACAATCGGTATTTTGCCGCGGTCACGGATGTCGGAGATGATCCTCGTAGCTTCCCTTCGGAACTGGGTCATGACCCAGGGATCCTCGTCGAGTCCGATGCTCCCGAGCAGGTGGTGCGGGATGCCGCGCTGCTCCTCTTCGCGGAGCTTGTTGGTGATGATGGGCAGACCCTTGTACATCTGCATGGCGTCGGCGTTGATGATCTCGCCGTTGAATCGAGCGGCCAGCTCAACGGCGAGCTGGGCCTGTTAGTGTCCGTCTCGACTCGCCATCGACAAGAGGCAGCAGGCACCTACATCCGACTTGCCGGTGCCGGTCGAGCCGTAGATGACGATGAGGGGTCGCATGGTGCGGAGGGCGAGTGTGGTCCTGCTGGTGTGCAGCGAGAGCTTCAGCGCGGTCGAGAAGAAGGACCGAAGACCCGTGGGCATCTCCCGGGACGGTATTTCGTCCGCATGGCAGAGGCGTCCAGGGCAATGAGATGTTGTTGTGTGGTCGCAGTTGAGGTGACTCTACACAGTAGACATCTAAATGTCCAAATGCGGTAATGCCCGCCAAAAAAGTTGGAAGGCCAGAGAACGAAGGCAGAAGGAGGGTTGGGGTCTTGGTGTGCCATGCAGCCGCAGCTGAAACCCTGGAAAACACAGCGAAGCAGACCCCGGACAGAGCTTGGACTTCTTGGCTCCAACGATTTGCGGCAGCTGTCACGTGTGGGACCCATTTCGAAATTGGACACCTCACAGATTCGAGCCTTCCACCCTTAAGGCCACATCTTTAAGGAGCTGCTTCGTTCCAAACACCATCTGTCCTCCCCTTCTCTTCCCCCCCAAGCCCAAGCCAATTGTGCCGACAACAACTCGCTCGCCGCCAGCGCAGAGTCGTTGTCGCTCACTTTTATATCTTCTTTCTTCTGGATGATTTAATACTTGGTTTCTTTTTTCTCCCTGACTGTCGCCCACCATGAGTTCCCGTAAGTTGTCCTCTGCTTTTCTCGCACTTTGCTTCCAAGATCGCGACAACATGGCCCACATGGAAACCATCGCCAGCTGCAGCCTCGAAGGCCCGGCGAGGCATTTCGATGGAGCTGATAGCATGGCCGAGCCCAATTGCCGTTCATTGCCAATATTGTTCCGTTGCTGACCATGGCTTGTCCCTCCGCAGTACGGTTCCTCGACCTCGTCAAGCCCTTCGTGCCGTTCCTCCCCGAGGTTCAGCAGCCAGAGACCAAGATTCCCTTCAACCAAAAGTTGATGTGGACGGGCCTGACGCTCCTGATCTTCCTGGTCATGAGCCAGATGCCCCTCTATGGAATCGTCTCGTCCGACACGTCGGATCCACTCTACTGGCTGCGCATGATGATGGCCAGTAACCGCGGTACTCTGATGGAGCTCGGTATCACCCCCATCATTTCGTCGGGCATGGTGTTCCAGCTCCTCGCCGGCACCCACATGATCGATGTTAACCTCGACCTCAAGTCGGACCGTGAGCTGTACCAGACGGCCCAGAAGCTCTTCGCTCTCATCCTCTCGGTTGGCACTGCCACCGTCTATGTCTTCACTGGTCTCTACGGTCCCCCGAGCGAGCTCGGCGCTGGCATCGTCTTCCTCCTGATTCTCCAGCTCGTCGTTGCTGGCATGATCGTCATTCTCCTCGATGAGCTGCTCCAGAAGGGTTACGGCCTCGGCAGCGGCATCTCGCTCTTCATCGCCACCAACATCTGCGAGTCCATCATGTGGAAGGCTTTCTCGCCGACCTCGATCAACACCGGCCGTGGTCCCGAGTATGAGGGTGCCGTCATTGCCCTCTTTCACCTGCTCATGACCTGGCCCAACAAGCAGCGCGCTCTCCAGGAGGCCTTCTACCGCCAGAACCTCCCCAACATCATGAACCTCCTGGCCACTCTCCTGGTCTTCGCTGCCGTCATCTACCTCCAGGGCTTCCGCGTCGAGATCCCCGTCAAGTCGGCCCGCCAGCGTGGCGCCCGCGGCTCGTATCCCGTCCGCCTCTTCTACACCTCCAACATGCCCATCATGCTCCAGTCGGCGCTGTCGTCCAACATCTTCCTCATCAGCCAGATGCTGTACTCGCGCTTCTCGGAGAACCTGCTGGTCCGCCTGTTCGGTGTGTGGGAGGCCAAGGATGGCTCGTCCCAGCTCTCGGCCGTCTCTGGTCTCGTCTACTACATGTCGCCCCCGCTCAACTTCAAGGACGCCCTGCTGGACCCCATCCACACGGCTGTCTACATCGCCTACATGCTCACTGCCTGCGCCGTCTTCTCTAAGACTTGGATTGAGGTGTCTGGCTCCAGCCCGCGCGATGTTGCCAAGCAGCTCAAGGACCAGGGCCTCGTCATGGCTGGCCACCGCGACCAGAGCATGTACAAGGAGCTCAAGCGCATCATCCCCACGGCTGCTGCCTTTGGTGGCGCCTGCATTGGTGCTCTCTCGGTTGCCAGCGACCTGATGGGCGCTCTTGGCTCTGGCACTGGTACCCTCCTTGCCGTCACGTAAGTTGAATAACAATTCCGTTATATCTCAGAGCAGCACATGCTAACATGATTACCAGCATCATCTATGGCTACTTCGAGATTGCTGCCAAGGAGGGCGACCTCGCTGGCATGAAGGGTATGATTATGGGCTAAGCAGGGCATTCCGGGCGACAGACAGCAGGATGCTTCGCGGCCCATTCGCCGCGAATTATCTTCTTTCCCTTCACCGGCGGGCCTGGCCAGGCGTGACGGACATGATCACGTTGGGCCCTCACCGCGTCAATTTTGTCTGTACTTGTCTGAAGAAGTCCAGCGCTGCCTTGCATGTTCCTGTATACTAGAAGAAAACAAACGAAATATGATTATAAAGGGAGGGTTTTTAAAAAGAAACACGCGGGCGGCGCGGGGATTCTCTTTTTTGGTCGATGTCTGATCTCATGAAAGGTTGGTGATAGGCATGGAAACGACTGGTGGTTAAATCATGGGATGGAAAGGTTGGGGGATGGTGCTGAATGTGGTGGAGGGAAGGAGGGAATCGGCGCTCGGGGGTTGCTAGTCTCTATCCGTCGTAATTCCGATGGGCGGTTTTCCCGTTCTTCGCATCTTTGCTGTGGACTTGGTGACATAATTGCGTCTTGGATTGGAACCTCACGCACGGGTATGTAGATGTGAATGTAACCGCGCGGTTGATCGTTGGGGATGGCATGTCCTCTTTACCCCCTGGCATTTGCATGTGCTCCAGGCATATGAAGTAGGACGTCTCCAACTCATATGCGTCCTCGATGGCCCGAGAAACATTTGCCGAACCATTTAGGCATCCATCATCAGACGTAGAACCATAGGACGACGGCGCGAATGGAAAGTTGACGGGGCGAGAGGTCTATCAATCCTCCGACCTACATACAACCTCACTGACCAGACGACAAGTCTAGATGGACCCAAGGGATGTGGTCGGCCAGATCCAGAGTGGGCTGAATGTATGCACAACGGGGACATATCTCGCGGAACACATGCCGGCTGCAATGCGACATTGCCATCCCCCATCCCACTTCTACGGGTTGGGCTGTCGTTCGTATGAAGACAGAGGGCTGGCTGCGTTGTTTGAGCCGTATTTTGGTGACTCATAGGTCACGATGGATTCAATGGACAGTTGAGAACGTCGGGAAAAGGGGATGGATTAGGAAGGTTGTGATACGATTATTTGAGACTCTGAGATATGGCGATATTGACCGAGGCTTGAGGAGAGTTGGGACATCCATGGATGCGTGAGGCAGGAGGGCGTGCTTCAAGGCGCCTCGACAAAGCCCAACACTCTCCAGGAGTATGCGGCTCTGTTTGGGCATTCGAGGCAAGAACCCCAAGTCCTTGCCTGCGCAACTTGTACCGTCTGTGAAGAGCGGTAGTAGAGAGGATGGATTTCACGTGCAAAATTCTGGGCTGCATCAACAGCGGGTTCTTGCCCGTGGTGCTCTTGCCCTTGCATGTTGTCTTGACTCGATCGGAAGCGTCGTGGTGTACCTGCTGACGAAGATACAAGCTCCCGAGGAAATTGGAAACTTCCGGGTTGTCATTTGATGTCTCCCAGGGCGGTCTTGCTCTACCATTAACCACACCACCTCACAACCCATGGCTCAGGAAGCGCAATGCTGGAAGCCTGCCGGGGCATTCCTGACTCTCGGGCAGGGCTCGCAGCTTTGGTGACATTGAAGGAACCAACGAACCTAAAGTTCACATGGAAATAAACTGCCCCCCGCCAGTTTATGGTGGTTGCAGGTGAGGGGACTACGTGAAGTGGCGGACGCCTTGGTTCAAGCAGAGTCACGGTGATAGCTGATGCTCGTTGAGTATAGCGTATTTCTGTTGCGGCAAGTATTTTGGGAGGGAGGCTCAAGGGAGTGCCCGTGTTGTACCTATGTTTGTGTTGTATGGGCAATGTGGAACGTAGGCTGCCATGCCTTGCTTTCCTGTCCGGTACCTCTGCTGAGGTGGGTGGCATGGTAGAGGGACGGGAATTTTGAGGCGCAACAGCTTGCCCCCTCTGACATCATTGCCCGACCATGCTCCTCTTGCGCTCGCACACAATATTCCCGGCTTTCTTGCCGCACCACAAGCAGAGGCGATGTCGTGCAACCAAGTCGCCTGCATGTCATGTGTCTGGGCAGGACATTTGCCCCGACGTCGGCCATGTTTGTCCAGATGTCAAACTAGAAACGGTCCTGGGATCCTATACACGAGGTTCTTGAGACAGGCGTCCGTCCCATCTCTCTCATATCCGTACAGTTTCATGCATACAGGTACAAGGCGCCGGGCGGTTGAGTTGAGGCTGCTGCAAGTCGGAGAAGTGCAGGAGTTAGCCTCTCGGACCGAGCACATCTCCGACTCGAGCGCGACTGCCGCCCCAGCCCTGACTTCCACGTTGCGTTGGTTCTCTTCTGGAGCTTCCGCTTGCGAAGGGCAGGTTCCATCGACCTTCCTGCCCTGACCAGAGCTCCCCGGTCTGTTTGGCGGGGAGGAGGTCCACCGCGGGCCCGTGCTGACCGCCTCCCCCCACTCTGGCTGCTCCACAAGCACGGGCAAATCCACATTTTCCACTGCATCATCCATTCCCATGTTTCCATGTTTCGCTGACGGCAATCGCCAGCAAAGAGAGGTCTGGGCCACCTGGACAGGTTTTTTGAAGGTGAAAAAGGCGGACACCGAACCACGACGAGGGATCCCAAAGGTTGCCGTTGCGAGGTCCCCACTCCGTCATCAAATGTCCATTGAATCTCGAGGAAATTGCAGCAGCCTAGTGCGCCGTGAGGTGCTTGCGCCCTGCAGGACCTGCAGCTTGTCCAACTTCTAAGTACATACATACTCGGACATTGCCGGCCTAGACTTTTCTTGTGATAAGCAGGCCGACCTTTTCTCACCAAGGCCAAAACCTGTCTTCTTGCTGGCCTTCTTTTTTTTTCTTGCAAGGAGCTCAATTCACGCTCCGGTGTGATCCTCGGCTCGAATCCGCCGCCAGTCTTCTTCCCGCCTTGGTGGTGGCGCCAGTCTTTACTCGACTGTTTCCGGGACGACATCAATATCAACACACCAGAGCCGGGACACCGCACAGGAGCTCTCGAGGCAAGACGCCTCGCCAATCCGGGCAATATGGGCGAACCGTCCTCAATGGAGTTCGCCAGGTGCTCGTGGCCAATATGGCAGGTCGACGACTTCACACATTGTTTCAAGCACGAGTAAGTCTTTGTGTCGCCGGCCATTGTGTCTCAGCCGCCGGCGCCGACGCCGCAACTGGCGCTCCGTCCACCAAACATCGACACAACTGACGAGCATACCCCAAACATCACAGTTATCTCCGCGTCCTGTTGCCATTGGTCATCGTCGGCCTCTCTTTCATCCGTCTCGCCATCCAGGGGTTTGTCCATGTCGCCAGGAATAAACCTACTCGCGGATACGAGCGCGTCCCTGATACACAGTCGCCTCTCGCGCCTTCAAGTCACACGGAACTACCCCACGACGAGGAACCCGTCAGCGAAAGCGAGGATGAAGATGAGGCCTTGACTCTTCATGGAGGCCGTTTCGCGCTGGCCAAAACCACCTCCCGCGGTTCCATCATCCAGGCCGACATCCCTCCTGGCCAAACGCTCACCGTTCTTATCGAGGAGATCGCCGTCGCCTGCCTTGTTGCCCTGAATGCCTTCGCGCTTGTCACAGATGCTGACGAAAAGGGGGGCCGCGGAGGCGTCTCCGCCATCGCCGGTCTGATTGTCTGGATCTATGTCCTGTTGCTCACTTCGCTGCGCCTCTTTCTGGGAAACACGCGATGGCGCGTGCCTCGTCTTTGGAACCACACTGCCGCCATATATAGCCTTATGTGGCTCTTCTCCGTTGTCGTGTTCCGTTCCGTTCTGATTCACCCGCCATCGCCTACCACCAAGAACTTGGTTATTGCCGAGTTCATCTTGGCCTCGCTGCTTTTTGTCACGGCCCTCAGCACCCGAAAGGGAAACAAGACAATCTTGCTGGAGTGGGAGGACGGCATCCAACCCGGACGCGAGAACTTGGCGTCGCTCTTCTCTCATTACACGTTCTCCTGGGTGGATGCCATTGTCTATGAGGGTTGGAAGCAGCCTCTGGACATCAAGCGGGTCTGGAACCTGTTACCCAGGGACAAGGCCGCGACCGTCCTTGCCAATTACCGCCAGTTCAAAAAGACAACCTCCTTGGCTGTTCATCTCCTGCTGTACTTCAAGGGCTTGCTGTTGGCGCAGGCAGGTTGGGCTGTCTGCGGCGGTCTCCTCACCTTCGCACCTACCCTCTTGCTGAGGGCCATCCTGCGCTATGTCGAGGATCCCGGCATGGCGCCTCGGAATGTGCTGTGGCTGTATGTGATCCTCCTCCCGCTGACGGATATTCTCCGCTCGGTGGCGGATGGTCAGGCCTTGTGGATTGGTCGCAAGATCTGCATCAACATCCGCGCCATTCTCGTTGGCGAGATCTACGCGAAGGCGCTCCGTCGCAAGGCCGCCGCCGGAAAGGATACGACCCTCGGCTTGAGTAAGAAGGACAAGAAGAAAGATGAGAGTTCCAAGGGATTCTTCGCCAACGTCAAGCGCGTGTTGGGTTTGAACAAGGACTCTAAGGACGACCAAGCTCCTGCCGCTAATGGTGCGGCAGCCCCTGGAACCAACAAGGACGAGAAGAAGGATTCAGACGAGCAGGTCAACCTGGGTACCATCATCAACCTCATGTCGGTCGACAGTTTCAAGGTGTCTGAAGTCACTGCTTATCTGCATTTCCTGGTTGCTTCGGCACCCACCCAACTTGCCGTCTCCATCGTCCTGCTCTATCAGGTCATGGGTCTCAGTGCCATCCCCGGCTTCGTTGTCATGGCTCTCCTGCTTCCTGTCAACATTGCCTTCGGCAAGGGTTTCAACTCCAGCCAGAAGCGGATCATGGCTGCTACTGACAAGCGGATTCACACCACCAACGAGATCCTCCAGAACATTCGCATCATCAAGTACTTCGCCTGGGAGCATCGCTTCGCTGACATCGTCGATGAGAAGAGGCTTGCCGAGCTCAAGGCGCTGCGCCGCAGGTTCATAATTTGGGCGGCCGCCGTTTGCGTCTGGAACACAGTGCCCATCCTCATCACCTTCTTCAGCTTCCTCATCTACACTGTTGTCGAAAAGAAGCCGCTCTATCCCTCGGTCGCCTTCACCGCTATCTCGCTCTTCATGCTCCTGCGCTACCCTCTCGACCAGCTCGGCGACATGATTGCTCATGTTCAGGAATCGCAGGTCTCGATCGACCGTATTGAAGAGTTCCTTGCTGAGGAAGAGACCGAAAAGTTCGAGCAGCTGGGCCTCGACAACATCGACGAGACGGGCAAGCGCGTCATCGGATTCCGGGACGATGCCACCTTTATCTGGGGTAGCAAGACAGCTGTTGCCGAGGACGGATCGATGGCTTTCCGCCTGCTGGACCTCAACGTGGAGTTCAAGATCGGAAAGCTCAATGTCATTACTGGTCCCACTGGCGCTGGCAAGAGCTCCATGTTGATGGCGCTCCTGGGCGAGATGACTATCATGAAGGGCCGTGTCTTCCTCCCTGGTGGCCGCAGCCGCGAGGACGTTCGTCCGGACCCGGAGACGGGGCTCGCTGAGACGTGCGCCTACGTCGCACAGCAGGCCTGGCTTGTCAATGCCAGCATCAAGGACAACATTCTGTTCTCTGCCCCGTACGATGAGCAGCGGTATCATGACGTCATTGTCGCCTGTGCCCTCGAACGCGACTTGGAGATTCTCGACCACGGTGATGAGACGCTGGTTGGGGAGAAGGGTATCACACTCTCGGGCGGCCAGAAGCAGCGTATCTCGTTGGCTCGCGCTGTCTATTCCAACTCGAAGCACCTGCTCCTGGACGACTGTCTCAGCGCCGTCGACTCTCACACCGCCCAATGGATCTTCAACAACTGCATCATGGGACCACTGATGAAAAATCGCACATGCATCCTCGTTTCTCACAACATCCCACTCTGTGTTCCGGCCGCCGATTTTGTCGTTACCATGGTGAACGGTCGCGTCACTGGCCAAGGCACCCCTCAGGAGCTCGTTGCCGCTGGGAAGCTGCCCGAGGAGGCCGCCATCCAGAAGTCAGCACCCGCCTCGGTTCATGTCTCGCGCGTCCCGTCCCGCGTCCCCTCAAGCATCGGAGAGGAGAGCGGCACCCTGGTTAACGAGCCGGATGGAACTCCGCAGGCGACCCGTGTGGAGGTCGCAAAGAAAGAGCACAAGAAGCAGGACGCCATGGAGGAACATAAGGCTGTGGGCGCCGTCAAGTGGCCTGTCATGAAGCTGTACCTTCGGTCTATGGGGGGCTGGTGGTTCTGGATCGTCACCTGCTTGGTATTCGGAACACAGCAGCTGGCCGGCGTCGCTTCCAACCTCTGGATTCGTGAGTGGTCTAACCAGTACACCGACAAGACAATTAAGATCCAGTTCAACATGAACTGGCACACCTATTCGGCACCGACCCTGTCTCCAACCTACTTCACGCCCATCGCCACCTATGTCAAGGATGGCTACAACAACACGATCAGAGCCACTGGAGAGTATGGTGTGGATGTTAGCTACTATCTCACCATCCTAGCGATTATTGGTCTTGCGGGCGCGGCTTCTGCTCTGCTTCGCGACTTGTGGATCTTCCTCGGCTCGCTCACGGCTTCGTGGAAGCTCCATGACAGGCTTATGAAGTCTGTCACTGGCGCCAAGTTCAAGTTCTTTGACGTTACGCCCCTCGGTCAGATGATGAACCGTTTCAGCAAGGACCTGGAGGCGGTTGACCAAGAGGTGGCCCCTATCGCCATTGGCGTCATGTCGTGTGCGCTGGGTATTGTCGTGACGGTCGTATTGATTGCCTACATTACCCCTGGCTTCCTGATCGCTGGAATCTTCATTACGCTCGCCTACGTGCTCCTTGGCCAGTTCTATCTGCACGCGTCGCGCGACCTGAAGCGCCTCGAGTCGGTTGAGCGCAGCCCGCTATTCCAGCAATTCGGCGAGACGTTGACGGGCATTACGACGATTCGCGCGTACGGCGACGAGCGCCGCTTCATCCGCGATAACCTGGCCCGCATCAATACGCAGCTGCGGCCCTTCATTTACCTGTGGGCGGCTAACAGGTGGCTCGCGTTCAGGACTGACTGCCTTGGCGACCTCGTCGCTTTCTTTGCGGGTGTCTTTGTTACGCTCAGTTTGGGCCGCATCGATCCTGGCTCAGCGGGTATTTCCCTGAGCTATGCGATCGGCTTCGCTGACAATATCCTGTGGCTTGTGCGTTTGTACGCCATCAATGAGCAAAATATGAACTCGGTGGAGCGTATCAAGGAGTACCTCGATGTCGAGCAAGAGGCTGCCGCTATCATCGAAGAAAAGCGCCCGCCTCCTGACTGGCCCAGCCAAGGTCGTGTCGAGTTCATCAACTACAGCACGCGGTATCGCAAGGAGCTGGATCCTGTGTTGCGCAACGTCAGCTTCACGATCGAGGCGCGCGAGAAGGTCGGCATCGTGGGACGCACCGGTGCTGGCAAGAGTTCGCTCACGCTGGCTATCTTCCGGGCGCTTGAGGCTGATGAGGGTAAGATTATTATCGACGATGTTGATATTGGACAGATTGGGCTTCGCGACCTGCGCGAGGCTATCACCATCGTTCCACAGGATCCTACACTGTTCATGGGCACGATCCGCAGCAACCTGGACCCGTTCAACTTGCACACGGACGAGGAAATTTTCACCGTGCTTCAACGCGTCCACCTGATCCAGCCAGAGGAGCTCACCGCATCCGCAGCGGCTCCGCAAACAGCAGTGGCTGAAGAATCCCAACCCGCTTCATCCGACGCGCCCGCCACCGCAGATGCTACAACTTCCCGCCCAGCCTCCATCACCAACAAGAACATTTTCCTGGACCTTTCCTCCCCCGTCACCGAGTCCGGCAACAACCTTTCTCAGGGCCAGCGCCAGCTTCTCTGCCTGGCCCGCGCGCTGCTCAGACGTCCCACCGTCCTTGTCATGGACGAAGCCACCGCCTCTATCGACTACGCCACCGACGCCGCTATCCAGGCGACCATTCGCGAGCTGAGCTGCACGACCATCACCATCGCGCATCGCCTGCAGACGATTGCGGACTACGACAAGGTGCTGGTGCTGGACAAGGGCAGGGTGGTCGAGTACGGGCATCCGTGGGAGTTGATGAGGAAGAAGAAGGGCATGTTCAGGAGCATGTGCGAGATGTCTGGGGACTTGGCGACGTTGAAGGAGGCGGCGAAGGGGGCGTGGAAGAAGACGAGGTTGGTGGATGTGGATGATGATGAGGAGGAGGAAGAGGATGGGGAGTTGGAGCAGGTTGAGAACGTTGCTGAGGCTGGGGCTGGAACTGGGGAGGAGGTTCCTCGTGATGTTAAGGCGGATGATGCGTCGGGCTCGGCGAGGTCGAGTCCAGAAGGTGCTGGAGATGAAGCAAGAACGTCTGCTCCGGAGTCGTGAACAGTACCTAGGTAGTTAATCACGTCAGTTTGGGATTTCTTTCTTTGGATTGGATGGAGTACGGTTCATAGACTGGTTGTGGGTGGTTTACAGTCAGCGTGCGACAGCCTTGCGTTTGTACATACGTACGGTTACGATAGCTTGCCAGGGGTGGCGGGATAGACTGTTGATAGTTGATATATGCTTGAAGTCGTGTTTTGCTCCAAGCTTGACCTGGTTCGGTATGGTGTTAACTTTGACTACAACAACTCCCATGGGCCATGAGAAGGGCCGGGTTTTGTTTCCCCTGAAAAGTACTGTCAGGAGAGACTGCTGTCAGGTCGAGGACAAATATGTGAAGGAGATCGAACTCAAGCTCTTGAAGTTCAATAAGGTGAACAAAACAAGTTTTCCGGCAAAACAGCCCAGAGCAATGTACATACAAAGATTCCCGTCCGGCCAGCTGGCTGGTGATTCAAAACAAATTGTTATGACTGTACACGTAGATTGATGTGCAGGAAACTTGGTCTATTGAGCGCTCGATTGAAGAAGGAATGACTAATAGCTAAGTACTTGGACAGCGAATACCTCAAATCAAAGCTGCGGAAGAAAATTGCAAAATAACATTCTGGCCCACTCTTCATTCTCCTCATCGCCATGATCTCCCCAGCCCGTTCACAATGGGATCCTGCTTTCAACATCCTGCTGACCACCATCTGCTCACAGCTCCAGACTTGGTCTCGAATGCCTGGCAAGACTGCCGCCACGGCCACTTGCATGTGTAAGAGCGTTTCCTGGGTAGAGTCACATCTAGGTACAATCCCGAGCGACAGCCTCGATGTCCTGGAAGACCTCCTCCGCCAAGTCGGCCAGTTCGACGGTTTGGTAGGCAGTCAGCCCCACCAGATATGCTTGCTGCAATGTTCGTAAATCAACGGCCCTCGAGATGAAATCCCCTATGGCGGGGTACCAATTAAGAACAGAGACGGTGAGGGATTCGAAAATTTGCCTGTAAAAGCCCCAGAGCTGCCCGGTTGTATACAATTCGAAGGCAGTAGTCAAGGCCAGTTCCCAGAGAAACGCGCCGGGCAGGCGGTTGACGGCCCGGGTACCCGCGTTGTAGAGCCGATTGATCCCCAAGATAATCTGACGGACAATGATCACTCTCACCCCAAGCCCGTGGAGCCAGGTTCTCACGATGTCCCCCAACCTAAAGGGCAAATCGCTGAGCCAACCGGCGATTGTGATGGGGACTTTGACAAGGAGCTTGACGAGGAGGTTGGCAATGCTTCAGAAGCAAGGGTCCTCCTCCTCCTTACTTGGCTCGGGCATGGGCCTCCGGGGGTCGACAAAGTCGAGACAAAAGAGACACTGCTCGAATCCCGGCTTGTCGTCGAGGAGTGTCGTGTAGCGTCGGAAGATTGGCAACACCGAGATGGCCCCGGTGCTCGGAACGTAGCGCAGGATTGGGGGGTCATGAGCGACGCTAGTGCCGAGGGGGTTGAAGCTGATAATCAAGCCAAACCTGCTCCTTCCCCCCGCGGGGAGTTCATAATGGGCCTCTGTGGCCAGCGAGGGGTCATTCACCAACTCGAGGGCCGGCGGGATCGTCACGCCCTCGTTATTGACGCTCTCCTTCGTGACACGGACGTAGTACTCATAACCGGAACCACCAGGGTTCCGTACGGCGAGGGCGGGTATCTCGGAATCGTGCCCGACGGCAACCTCCGTGAGCGCGAAGACAGCGGCTTGATCTTCATGGTCCGTGGTTGAGAGCCCCAAGGAGGGCTGAGTGGCGATGCAAAGCCATCGGGGCTTCATGGGACTGGCTAGCTGCAGAGTAAAATGGTCGGGCCTCACGACAGAGAGAAAACCTGTGCCGGCAAGCGGATCGCGAAGACTGGAGTCGCGGGAACCGAGATCATGGATGTTGCTGTTGTTTTCGCGATTTGTCTGGATCTTGATTTCTCCCGTCAACCCGTACTGATAGAAGATAACCGCCGCCTTTTCGACCCCTTCCCATGCATCGAATCGAAACCAAGAGTTGCTTGCCATGTACCTGCGCGTCTGCTTGATCTCGTCGAGTCGGGCTTGGTCGACACGCTCTGGGCCCCACAGCGCGGCGATGATGTTCAACTCTCCGGCCTTCCGAGGCTCCTGGTTGAAATATTTCTTCCTGTCGTCGAGATCCGGTTGTTCAGGGGTGATCAAGAGTCGAGGCGAACCGTTCTCCTTTCCGACGAACAGTTGAAGGGGGTAGCCTTCATACTGGTAGAGAACAGCAAGGGACTTGACTGTGCCCACCCAACGGTCACGGAGCTTCGAGGGATATTCCACGTCGATACTTTCGGTGACCGGGTCGATCAGGGAAATCACCTCGCTGGTGCAGTCTTCACCACCCCATGCCGCCGCCAAAATCTTGAGCCGCGGCAGTGGGCCCTGGCGGAAAACCGCTGCCTTGCTGTCCTGGCCGGTCCTGGTGCAGATCCGGATATTTTCATGAGGCGAAATATAGTAATAGGTGATGGTGATTCCCTTGACATGGAGGTAGAGAGGGTCTTCCACGCCATTCGCTTCCAGAGTCGGCCAGTCGATCTTAATTTCGGCGTTGGCTGGTGTGTTGTCCGCGAGAGCTTGCACTTGCTCCTTCACATCCTTGTCGTGCCAGAAAGCGCTGATGATGACGACTTTGTTGGGATCTCGGTTGGGGGATGTGGCGCGCTGCAACTTGCTTCCATCAAAGTTGATGGTTGCCTTGTTGCCTTCGACAACTTTGGTCACCTGAAACTCGCTGAAATTGCCGTCATCCAGCATAACACGCCAGACGACGACCAAAACAAAGGGTGCTACTTTATGCTGCGTGTTGGTGATGATGGGGTCACTGCCAAACTTGCTGGTACTGGCCTCGAAGGTGAAGGTGTTGTTCCTGCTGGAATCGTTGGCGTACATGTCTCGAAGTTCCGCGGTAACATCCCTGGTGGCCCATGTCGCCGAGACAATGTCCAGGTTGTACTGCTTGACGAACATGGTGACGCTGTTTCGAGAGGACGGTTCAAGTCTTCGGCGGGCAAGGCAAGGTTGAAGGCTATGCTGAGGATGAAGATGGAAGTTGGTCTAGTTACCCCAGGCAAGTTCCATGGTTGACTTCACCTATTTATCTGCTATCGCAGAGTACATCGACCTGGATGTCGCTCTACTGATTGCAAGATAAGGAGCATGTGGTGTCCGTTGCATCACGAAGCGTTGGAAACACGTCTCGACATGGAGTTCTCAGCTAGTACTAGCACGCTGCGAGATTTCACTAAAGATTTCAGGGCCAGAGGGGATTCAGCTGCTTGAAACAGAATTTTGTCGGCAAACATTGCCCGAAGCATCGACGTTGCGTGAAAGCTATCAGGTGCTAGTCCTTGGTGGTGAATCGAGACCTCTCGCGCATCTGATGACATGTCACAACAATAATATCCACAATACTCCTGCCAATCCATCGCAACCCTAGTAGCCCCTCCCACTACCAATCGGCCGTAGGCCGGGCTGTGTAAGACGACCCGCAACGCGCGGTTGCCGCGCATGAGCTGGAGTTGTTGACATGTTACTCCTGATACATCCATCCACACTCCTTTCATCAAGAGTTAGAACTTGGGGATCACCGACCAACTGTCCTATCCACCCACAACACCAAGATCATGCCACAATATGGTAGCATTGGGCACTCAGGACAGGAGCCAGAGGATTCGAGTGAGGCCCAAAACACTTGCGTTCCGTTATTAATCCAAACTCCCATTCTCCCCAGGAAGAGCTGAGTTTGGTGGATACGCGCAAACACCACCCCCGGTTCAACAACATAACCCTACGAGCCACGTTTGTGTACAAGACTACAAACCCCTGGCTTGTTTACAGATTCTACGGACTGCGTGATGAGCTGTTCCGAGCGGACTGGCATGCTGGCTCACCAGGTGGTCTCATTTTTGTGCTCTTGAAATGGATCTTTGGTTGATACATTCACCGAAAAGTGAAGGCTGTCAACTCAGTCGCTTGAGTACCTACTAGGTACATAACTACCAACTCCATCCAAAAAAAGCCCAACCCGAAGAAATCCAAACAACACGATCGACTGCCTGCTGTTCACTACTTGTCAACCGGCACTATTGAACCCAACCGAGCCTTCAACAGGACGAAGTGCCTGAAGAGGAAAGACTCGCCTTGCCGCGCGGTGAAGCACAGCCGCTCACTTGTTGAAAAAAAAAACCTCCATCCATGTGAATATCCATCAGCCGAGCCAAATTCTCCAACAGCGCCAGCCAGCGTGGCCCTCAGCCCGTCCAGATTTCTCACGACAGAGTTGTCGTCGTCCTTATCCGACGCCACCTCTCTCTTATGATCCCCTCAGGCGGATCCCAAAACCCGCTTGGCACGACTAACAGGTTTTCCAGGAAGGGCGGCTAGCCATCCACGCCCAGAAATTTTGCCGCTATGGTATTCTGGTGGTGTTTTGACGCGCCACTGACCAACCGGGTGGTTCCTTCAAGGTAGTTGAGTGCGCTGTAAGACAGCGCCGTGACCTCGGCGGTTCGGAGAACAAGGAAGTCGGATCCCAGTGGTTTGTTGTTGCTTAAGGAGATGAAATGCATTAGGTTTATTGGGAAGTCACCCTCCTGGAGGTTGGGGTCATGAATGGTTCGGTAGAAGCTCCAGATCAGGTCGTTCTTGTCCAAGTCATCGATGAGAAAGCGGGCTGCAGTCCAGCAGAATCTGCCGACATCGCTACTGGTGGACGTCTGATAATTGTTGTACATTAACCTGATTGTGTCGACATCAGCGAGGAGAGTGGCCCGTGCCCCCGGAGTCTTCTGGATCCAGTTTGTGACGCGGTACTTCGCGTGCGAAGGGAGTTTGCAATGCCACCCAAAGACGGCATTGGGGAGGTGAAAGAGGAGATGCAGGAGGAGTTCGGCGATGTTGAAAAGGGGGACGTCGGTGGGAGCGACCATGTCTGGCTCAGGCTCCTTAGCGATGACAAAGTCGAACCTAAAGATCGAGTCGTCGAGTCGGGGCTTGTCGCCGGGTGCCAGAGAGCCGGTTTCCGAAGGGGCAGGTTGGCCAAGTTCCACGACCTGGACAGCGCCTTGTTGTCCCGTGAGGCCCGTATAGTAGCGCAGGACGAAGGGCTGGAGAGCGGTGTTCCTTCCAGTTTTGAAGCTGATGAGGATGCTGGTTGACAGCCTGGCGGGGGGAAATTCATAATGAGCTTCGGTGGCATCCTTGGGGTCGGAGACAATTTCGAGAGTTGTTGACTTGGCGGGCGGGCCTCCCTCAACGGTTGCTCTGATATACCCGGAATGGCTCGGGGTCGAATCACCAGAGATCCTCACAGCGAGGACCTGGACGGTGGATTGTGAAGTTGAATCGGGCATGACCGACGGGAACGAGAAGATCGCGGCGTCTTTCTCCTGGCTCGTAGGTATGAGGGTCTTGCGGTTGGGAGCGACGCTGAGCCAGATTTTATGCCCGTCCCTCAACAACCACAGACGAAAACCGTCTGTGGGATTGGGGAAGGTGAGAAAGCCCGTGCCGGTGAACGGATCGCGATAGAGAGCGCAGCGGGTCTCGAGGGGTACTCGAATATCGCTCTCGCGAGCAGTTGCGCACCTGATATCACCTGTCAAGCCGTACTGGTAGAACACAGTAGCTGTTTTTACAACATTTGTCCATCTATTAAAACCGAAAAAGCTGACGGTCGGGCTGAAGCCGCCCTCTTGCTCAATGCGGTCGAAGATGTGTTGGTTGACAAACCAGCCGCCCCAGACAACAGCAAGGACGTTGAGATGACCGGGCCTTCTTTCGCGTGTGTTAAAGTATTTCATTCGGTCAGGGAGATATGGGTAGCTGTGACTGAGCACGACTCTAGTCTCCCCCGCAGTTGTGGCCAGTTTTACGTGAAGAGGGTAGCCCTCAAACTGATAGAGAATGACAATTGATTTGTGGTTGTTTGGCCAATTGTCCTCGAGGTGCTCCAAATCTATGTCGAGGGTTTGGGTCTTTTGGTCGATGAGATCATTCAGGGTGTTGGTGAAGTCAATCCCCCCATACGAGGCTCCCCAAATGATCAGTCGGGGCGGCGGCGGCCACTGGCGGATAACCGCCGGATCCCAATCGGTGCCAGTGCTGACGAAGAATTGCTCGATTTGCCGATGTACCGGCGAATAATAGCCCCAGGTAATCGAAATCGACTTAAGAGTGTCTCCGGCTGGATTTGACACGCCGTTGGCCTCCAAGATTGCTTGACCGATTTTGATCGTAGATCCCGGCTCTGCCTTGTCCGCCAGCGCCTGCACTACTTCCGTGACGTCCTTGTCGTACCAGAAGGCCTTAACAATGGCAACCCGGTTGATATCCGCGGCAGGGGGTTTGGGAGAGATTGCTGAGGATCCGTGTGGGAGTCCTCCTCCACTGTTCTCTCTGATCGCAAACGCGAGAAACTTGCTGAAAGAGCCTGTGAGGAGCATAACTCGATATACTAGAACGAGTGCCTTTTTGTTGGGGCTGGCGATCTTGGGGTCCGTTCCAAAAGTGGCATCATTGGCCTGGAAGACGAAGGTGTGTTCGCGCACACTCTGCGCATAGAGGTTGCGAACCTTGTCGGTAACATCCACGGTGCCCCAGGTGGCCGACACAATGTCCAGACTATGATGGTATTCGCCCATGTTGTATTTGTCGACGTTGTTCCAAGTCGTTGGTAGAGATGGTCTTGGGTGTCTGTGAAGAACAATCCAAGACTCTGCTGTGAGTTGAAGCAGAACCTTAATGTGCCGTTCTTACCTGCGTTTTATCTGGTTCTACCTGTTGAGAAACACTCCCCTCTTGTTCAACTTGTGCTAATCCGAGTACATTTCAGCTATGCACAATCCTCTAGCGCCCTGCACAGTTTCTGAGCGAGGGGGTTCGGCTGCTTGAAGCAGCGCCTTGCCATCGAGTAGTATTACCCAAAGCATCACATTGCACGCCACCACAGTACGAGTCACGGGCCACGTTAAACCAGACTTCGGCATGTCAATTGATTGGTACAGGCACTTTCACAAAAGTTTTGACTCTCGAAAACTCACAACCAACCCTGCAGATGATGATCTCTGGGCAGACCTAACGCTCCTAACTGGCCAGATGTCAGATCTGCAATGCGTGATTAATGCCGCTCATGGACGCTGTTGGCCTCAGGTTGTAGTGAATGCATTCGGAGTGAGCATCTGGGCTCTGGGGAGGTATCTTCCTGGGGGCAGGATGACGGTTTTGCTCCCACCTTTTCTATGGAGGCCAATTCTTCTTTGCTTCTTCATCTGGGGGTTACGAATAGATTCGAAAGACCAGTCACTAAGAGTATTGTACACGTACAGCAAAATGGCGTTCACGAAGATGGTTGATTGAGTGCCTAACTGAAGAGCGAACGCTAACAGCTACCAGCTCAATGATGGCTAGTAATTATTCCAATTCTCCAAATCAATGCTGCAAAGAGAAATCACAAACAGCCGCGTCAAGTCCTATTCATCACTCCGCAAACGACCCTACAGGTGCTTGGACCTCAGCAGCATGGGCTCAGAACTCCTTTCTTAGCGCGGAACCCGAGCCAGCCGCTCCAACAGAGCAACCGCGTCCTGGGTCAGAGCCGTGCCCGTCTGTTCCTTTGCCTTCTCCTCCCTGAAGACCTTGAGGGCCTCCAGTTCGCTGGCCAAATCTAGATCTGGGTCTTGAAGCTCCGGCAGCGCCGCAGCGACGGCATCATGCACGCCCTCAGTCGGTGCGCCAACGAGAAGCCATTGGTAATGCCGGGTCGTCTCCCCGATCCTGTCGATGACGTCCAACGCCACGCTGACGAACTGCGGGGACGAAAGAATAACACCCGGCTGCCAAGTCGCGGGGTGGGCAGTGTCGGCGACGGCCCACGCGACGAAGTTGAGGATCAGGCTGCCGTACTCAGAGACGGGGACGTACTGGAAAAGCGTCCTCTACAGGTCCCAGATGAGCCCGGCGCTCTCCAGCCGACTGACGAACCAGGCAGAGGAGGACCAGGCGAGGAGGCCGGGTTGGCTAAGCGCCCAGTCCTTGCCAAACAAGTTGTATCCGAGCTGGACGATGCCGATGAGGTCTTGGAACTCCCGGAATTTCAACTTGAGGTTCTGGATCCAGTTGAGGACGGCAACCCTGGCGGCCGGAGGGAGTTTGAGACCCACGAGAAAGCAGTGTTGGGAACGTGGAACACGAGATCGAGGACGAGGTCGGCAACACCCCAAAGCAAGGTTGCCGAGCCAAGGTTCTCGTGGCCGATAACAACATGGACCGGCTTGGGGACGTTGATGTCAACTGTGAAAAGAGACTGGGCGAACTCTAGCTTGTCGCTCGGCGACCCTGCGGTGCTTTGGAAGAGACGCACCGCCCAGATGTCGTCGCGGTGCTTTTCATCACCCGGATAGTAGCGCAGGGCAATGGGCTGCCTGAAACTGCCTGGCCCAGAATTGAAGCCGAGCAGGACCTTGAGCGTCTGGCTGCCAGCAGGGAATTCGTAAGAGGCCTCAGTGGCCTCCAAGGGGTCATGGACCAAGTTGATCTTTGGCGGGGCCAACAAGGATCCTTCGAAGGTAACAATTTGGACGTAGTACCAGACAAGTGGATCGGTGTTGGGTGGCCGCACGCCAAGGACCGAGACCTTCGGCCTGACCTTGCCCTGGATAGTCCAGAACACGAAGATGGCAGCCTTCTGTGTGGAGTCCGTGGTTTTGAGGAGACCGTTCTCAGTGTCGATACTGATCCATTTCTCGTCCTTGAGACCAGGCACCTGCAGACGAAAAGCGCCGAGGCCGTATGGGTCCACAAGAAAACCGGTGCCGGCAAATGGGTCCTGGAAGAGGGGGCGGGGGGCATCGAGTTGGACCTCGACATCGGCTTCGCGAGCAGTCACGAACTTGATGGGACCAGTCAGGCCGTACTGGTAGAAGACGGTAGCCGTCTTGGGGGTGCCGTACCACCCATCAAACCCAAACCACTCGTTGGTCGGCTTGAAGGTGCCGGTCCCTTCGATATAGTCGAACTTATCCTGGCTGATACCCGACTCTGCGTTGTGCATCAGGCCCCACACGACGGCAAGGATGTTTTTCCTACCAGCCGCCCTCTCCCTATGTTGGTTGAAAACTTGGTTCTCTCCTCGAGATACGGTTCGTCAGGAGTAATCTTGACGGGGTCGTCAAGGGCGCCGAGCCACAGCTGAAGCGGGTACCCATCAAACTGGTAGAGGAGGGCGAGAGTCTTGTTGACGCCGACCCACGTGTCAGGGAAGTTCCAAAGACTGGCGTCGATGCTTTGAGTTGCCTGATCGACCAGGCCGGCCACGTATGGGGTCACATCGACACCGCCATAGGTTGCGGCCCAGATGGTGAGCTAAGGGGGGGCCGGGCCCTGGCGGATATCCACCCCTTCATCGTTGTTTGTCTTGGTGAAGATCAGAACGTTTCCGGCTGGTGAAATGTAGGCGAACGTGATTGAAATTTGCTTGAAGACGAGAGGCGCCGGGTCCTCTACGCCAAAGTGTTGCAGGACTTCCGAGTCGATGTGGATGGTCGACTTAGGAGCGGCATCGTTCGCCACCTTCTGGACTACTCCCGTCACATCCTTATTGAACCAGAAGGCCTTAAGGATAGCCACCTTGTCAGGATTCTGAGCGGCGAAGCTGAAGGCGGGCAAGTTGGTTCCATCGTAGTTGATAGTTCCGGTTTCGCCCTCTCTGATCGCTGTCCCCTGGAGCTCGCTGACATCGCCTGTGGAGAGAACAACACGCCAGTTGATGACGAGGATCTTTGGGTTATGAGGAATTTTGGGATCCGGGCCGAGAACTTCCTCAGTGGCTGTGATGGTAAAGGTGTTGTCTGACTTTTTGAGATTGTCAAAGTTTGCATACAGGCCACGAACCTTCTTGGTTACGTCCACGGTGCCCCAGGTGGCCGAGACGATATCGAGACTGAAAAGGTTGCTGGCCATGATTATCGTGTTACAAGTCAAGTGTGAAAAGACGGTTCAAAGTGAGGTCTAGGAAAACGATTCAAGGTGATTGTGTTGTGAAGATGATTCAAGTGCCCTTGTGAAGCTGAAGATGAGGGTCTATGCTTCGAGTCAAGGGAAAGTTCCATGATTGCCCCTCGGTACTTTATAGTATGTTGTTCCGGCTCTCGGGACATGACAATAAAACAAACACTTACTCTCTAGAGGTCGTTAAAGTTTTGCAGCACCGAGAGGTCTCAGCTCTCCGCTGTCTACTAGTTCCCTGCCAAACCTCCGAGTAATTATGAGGACATTCAGCTGCCGGAAGCAGCGCCTTGTTGGGGAGGATTACCCAATGCATGTTAGTTGGCGATGGTTCGAGAACTCGTGCAAGAATGACGACAGTCAACAAACACCCCACCACAGCCCCACAGATGTATACTCGTTTCTAGGTCACAGGGTATTCCACACCTTGATTGGGTGAGGTGGTCCATGACGAAACCCTCTGGTGTCCCAGTGCTGCAATTGGCGGTTAGTTGGAGTCCAGTGCAAGACTGGAACGGCCCGTAACGGCGGCCCGCAGTGCACCGATTCCTGGAGAGGGCAGCGATCGGCCCCTCTGCAGCCCCGGCCAGCCACAGCGCGAAAACTTGCATGACAACATCGCACTTGGTTTTGTAGGAGGTACGCAGAGTCCGTGATACACATTCACCTCAGGGACTCACTATGGCTCACGAGGATGACCGAGTTAGCACTAGGTATGCACCCAAGCAGGCTATGTGCCAGAGATTTCCGACAGCTGAGAGGCAGTTGAGGAGCAGTATGAGCGTCTAATGCTTGGGTATCAGCTGGTATGTTGCATGTTGTTTCACACATCTTGCGTGTACGCATTGCCTGCACGGCGCTCAATAGAATATCCTCATTTGGGTGAACCTTCACCCAGTGGCGAGCTGGAGGGAATAGCTCATACATGCCCAACCTACCTAGTGGTAGGTATGTGACTCAGGGAGGGATGGAACTAGTTACTTAGCTCCGACCCCTCTCACCTCAGGCCAGTATGCAACGAATCACGATGTTGGAACAAGACTTTGCCATTCATGAGCGGGCTAGCCAAGGCATGTTTCTTAGCCATGGGCTTTGCAAGAGAGTGAAGCGAAGGGTCAGTGGCTGGCTGGAAAGCATAGCTCCGCAAGCTTCGGTGACTAGAAAAGAGGAGGAACATGAGACAGACTTCAGCAACTGGCTGGAAGACCCGTTGAGGTATCCAAGTAAGCCTCCATCGTTGGCTGCAAGGAGACGTACCAGGGAGACGCATGATACATTCAAGAACTGGCTTAATAAAGCAATACCGAGCTAGCTAGCGCAAAGCCTTGTGCGCAATAGCCGCAAAAAGGAGCTAGATAGTTGACACAACGCTTTCGCGGCTCAATAGGAGGAGAGCTATATGTTCTGCGGCTCTGTTGCCGAGATGAAAGCTCCATAATTTCTTCCAGGCTTCTGTGGTGTTAAGTCTGGTCAGGTTCGGGTTTGAAGACATAAAGAGCCCGGGAGCTAGGGTGGTTATTCACATCATCTACCTACCGGTAGGTACCCAAGCCTTTTGGACTGATGGACTGTCGAGACACAGAGGTTATGCAGTGACTCATTGACAAAGGCACTCCAACTTACAGCCTGATATAAGGTAGTTAGCCCGAGCAAAGCAGGTCACATACTTTGTCTCAGAACTTTAGGTGGGTCACGATATAGTGCGGGATGAAGTTCTAGCGAATCCCTTAGGTATCATTTGTCAAGTTGTTGGTTGGCATGAGGGTTGCTTGGACGGTCCTCGCTCATCGTGACATGATCTCGGCATCCGAACAGCCGTTTGAGGCAGACGTCCGTAAGACGGAGGAGACAGGGCATTTCCGCTTGTGCCCGGATGTGACGTTTCGGGACCCACGGGCTTAAGCCAGCGCCCCACCGCCCCCAATGAGCTTCCAAGAAACCAGTTCTGGGCTTCCTATTTTGGATGGTGTCGGTGCCGTGTTAGTTGCCTCCAGGCAGGTGGTTAGTGAGCAGCCGAAAGGGGTAAAACTGACTTCAAGCAAATCTTGACTGACGATGGAGACCAGAAGTGAGAAAATAGAGGTTTCTGACGGCCGGCCAAGAAGATGTCCTCCACAACTCTCTTTGTTTCCAGCGGGTTGTACTGACCTCAGCACAAACCCAAGGGCTGCCATCCCATCTTGGCTCTGTATCACCTCCCTTCATTGCCCTTCACTCTGTCGGAGTCTGGCATAGAGGCACGCATGGCGGCGTGACTCGGGTCCATTCTACACTTTCTGGTCGAGGCCCTCTCTCTGTCCGTTTGAAATCCCCACTCCCACCGTACCTCACTTCAACGACTCTCTCCGACCCTTGAAGTCTCCATCCTTTGCGTGACTGAACGGTTGAAGTTGAAAGGTATTGCCCAGGCTTGGCCAGACTCGGCATTCTGTGGCTGATGACAATTCCCAATGACTGACTCAGACCATATTAGCCAAGTCACGACCTTCAACCGACACAACGATCAACATCACTTGACAGACACCAGCCATGGCGGTGGACAAGACCACTTCGATCATTCTCGCCGCCACTCTCGGAGGGTCGCTCTTCATCGTCATCGTGGCCCTGCTTATCCTTTGCTACGTGGCTCACAGGGTTATGGGGCGCGAGCAGCAGGAGGAGTTGAGAGATGCATCCGGAGAGGAGGGAGGGAATGGCAGTGGGCAAAGCACGGAGGAGGCTTCGCAAAACACAAAAGTTTAAGTATAAATGATAATCATATGGGGATCTTGGGGGTTGGGACTGTTGTTATTATGGACGGTTATTTGACGGCCATCAGCATGGGAAAGGAGCACAAGGCGCGTGGACAGGATGATGCGTGGTTTGTGCTGAGGTCAGAGAAGGAAACACGGGTTGCTGGAGAAATACCGTATGGCAAGCTATACTATGCCACAGGCGATCTTTCAGTCGGGCTTTGAGGCGCGTGATGGGCACCTGGCAATGGTAGTACGAGCGTGTAACATGTTTCTTTTGAGTGCCACAAAAGCCACATGGAGAATCTGTGTATATTGAGAAGTCATAATTACCCCACTTCGCCTCAACTGAAACCTTCCGGGAAAAGGCTCAGGGATTTCAACCATTGGCCCTGTACACTTGCTGATGTTTATTACTAATTCATAGCGGCGGCTTGGAAATCGTGTTGTGTTGATGTCACGACATGGGTAAGAGTGTGTCTATTCAACATCTTCAGCACTCAGTGTTTTAACCCCTTGAGCAAGATGAGCTGGCTTCTTTATAGACTGTTCGTTGGAGGTTCTTGTGCAATGAGGTGTCAGAAATGACTTGTTGTCCAGGGAAAATGACTCAAGAAGCTGGCTATGCCCACTGGAAGCCCCCATGACTGAAAGAGCGGATCTAGCCGCATCTCTTGAAGCATACAAATACCTCGTCTAACTGTGAACTCATACTTACTCACACCCACACATAACCTCCGTCTTCTCATCAATCACCGAACACCTAAGATCCGTTGTTCCTGAACTACCAAGCGTCAGAAACCAACTTCCTCAACACATCACATCTGCAACTTCAACCACACTGAACACTCACCCCCAACAGTCAGCATCATGGATTGGGTATCAGCAGTTCTGGCAGTTGTCTTCTTCCTTTTGCTGACATTGCTGTTGACCGGGATTCTGTTCATCATGCCCACAGTGATCATGTTCTGCGAGGGCATCATGGAACACTTCCGTCAGAAACGGCGTGAGAAGCAACCACAGGCACAAGACCAACAAACAACAGGGGCTGAGAATAATAGCGGAGGTGAACAGGTCTAGATTATGATGAGGTATGTGTTTGGAGGAGGTTATGGAGTCTTTGTCGAGGCTGGAGTTGGGAGGTACACTTATAATGGTTGTTTTGGTCTTGCTACTTTGTGCTTGGATCTAGTATTAGCTGTTTACTGGGATGTCAAAGGAGTAGTTCTAGTCATCTCGTGTGATTTTGATCAGTTATACAGCAAAGTTTCCAGTGCTGTTCACTTAATACGCCACAAACGTGTTGCTGGCATGGATGACGAACTGTCAGATGAAGTTGTTGTCTCAAGTCGTCCCTGGGAAGGGCGAAGGGTGAAGGGCATGCCAGATAATCTTTGTGCTCATCACTCAACTTAGGCTTTGTAATAAGGAACTGGCGTTCCATCCTGAATACTTCAGATATCTACATGTCAAAGAGTTGGCTTCCTGGAGGCAGCCAAGACCAGAATATATGAAGTCCCCTCCCGCTCCCTGGGCATCTTTCCATTGACGCTAGTATGAACCATTCTTCATACCATTGACTTCATCTCCAAAAGCCTGTAGGGCTGTTGTACTACCGCACTAGACATTTCAATTCAACAGCCTTAAGTAGGGTTTCAATCTTCACAGCAACACTTCATCCTCACATCTGTTAACCTGAGGACCAGGACAGTCCACAGTATCTATCATCGAAATAGCCACTCTCGCACCAGCATCAAAAAATGGATTCAACGACTGTTACCATTATCCTCATATCAGCTCTGGGTGTTTTGACCCTTGCTGGTATTCTTTGGTGTGCCTGCAAATGTAGCCGGGCTTGTCGGCCATGATAGACAGCATACAATTCCAATGGAGGACAGGAAGTGGGCTTTGGTCAAGAAGAACGTGAGGCGAGCAGGGGGTAGAAGAGGGAAATCATTGCTAGAATAGAGTAGATACTAAGGCGCGAAAGAATCAAACCATGGTTTGTTCATTGTCCATTGTGAACCGCGTGTATGCTTCTATGTATGTGGCCGCGATTTTGTTCATGGGTGTGCCATGCCCGAGACCAAAAGTGGAAATCACTTGGGTAACTCGGACGTCATGCTACAATGTCTATCTCGACATTCAATTCTGATATCTTTGGCAGACGACAAATGTTAAAGCCACCAAGCGACCTGATATGAGTCATACAGCGAGTTCAAAAGGACAGCGTCTCGGAGGCAGCAGCCAGCTCCAAAAAAAGAAAAAAAAAAAAACCTAAAGGAGGAGTGGACTGGAGCTTTGTTTCTATTCAGACCAACGCTTAGAGAATGTTCGGTTTCCTTTCTCGATTATCCCCTCAATCCATCTTAGGCTTTGATGATGATTTGTAGTAGTGTCATGGTTTCCATTCAACCAGGTTGACACGTCGCTGAGAATTCCTTGGACACCAGAGGCCCCAACTACAGGTGAGATAATATGAAGAATGTTATTTCACTGTCTAACGCCTGCTATATTCATACACCAAGAAGCCAACTGGTACATTACCCCTTCAGGGCTACGCTACCCACGTCCTTCAAACCATGTTCAGCCCACCTAATTATCAGGGAAGTTGTAATTAACACCTAAATACATCTTCGCACCTCAACCATCCACTTTTCGTGGTGAAATACCAAATCGACGACGATGACGCCAATGCTCACGGACCACCTGGAAATATCTCGACGGAATGAGGGGTCAGGACTTCAAACTTTCAACAAGGTCCTGCTTGTCATCTTCGTGGAGTTGAGTTCGATCATCTTCTTGTTCTATGCAGCATCATGGGTTGCAAATTGCTGGGAGTGTCTTGAACGGAGGAAAAAGAAGCAAGAAGCTGCAAAGCTAGGAGGCATTAATAGATCAGGGGTAGTTGGGGTTTAGACAGGTAGCGAGGTCATGATTAACTGGAACTTTTACGGCGGGACCCAGATGATGGCGTGCTTTATTACGTTCTACAACTACTATTCACTTGAATTTCTTACTTCGCCAATGCTTTGAGTGTTATGGTGTGTTTTAACACTAAGAACCTTCAGGTACCGAAGTTATAACCTGCCCAAATATCATGTTAGAATTCGGCTCTGGATCACGGTTCGTGCAAGCCATTGCAACATTTATGACCCAATGGCAGCATCGCAGCAACCATGGCGAGAGGGATGTATAATGGATAAACAGGACGTGGAATATATGGTTGAGGGCATTTTCAACAACTATCAAGACCAGCTTGTTTGCCACGGGATGCTCAATGGCTCAACGTAGGGGTCCTCTTATTAGCAACGAGGTTGCGCGAGGAACGCACAACCTGGAGGACCTGACCCGTGGGTTAAATGCCCCTCACCTGTGGGGTGCACGGGCCAGGCGGCTCCACTATTCTACAACCTAAACCAGTGGGGCTAGGGTTAGGGTCACAACCCTAACCCTCAAGGAACGGGTGCCAACCCGTGACATTGTTATGCCATCAGAGGTGTGACGCATCGGAAGTCAGAACCTGCCGGCCATAGTTAGGCCGGCTTACCTCATGATTTGCTGTGCTCCCCTATTTTCTCCGCTTGGCAGCACAAGTGTCCAGTGGCAGCTGCGGAACGTAACATGGGATTTTCACGTTTCTCGACGAACAAGTCCCTTGTCACACTCTGAGTCTTTGTCCGCGATATCTTATTGAAACCTTTCCATCCTCGAAGGACTTCTCAGAACGGGAATGACCCTCCCAACGACGCCCAAACTGGCAATCGGCCTGGCCGTTCTCCCCCTCGCCATCTCGACAGGCTACCTCGTGTACCTCAACCGCCTCGTTAGAAGAGAATGTACGATATCGACCGGTATCAGAAACAAAAGAAAGCACTTCGACACTATCCCTCCTAACGTGTGCTATCCACTCAACCTCCCACAAGAAGTTGCCGATGCTAAGGATCAGGAATGGGTGCTTGCCTACGAGCGCGTGGTCTTATCTAGACCACTGCACCCAGCTGTCCTGGCAAAAGCAAATGACGACGACAGCAAACCAGACATTTCCGCTGTGTTGAGACGCTATCTCCGGGGGACTATGACGGCCTTCAGTTGGACGCCGCAAGCCTTCCTTCTTCGGGCATCCCTTCCTCGAGACGCCAAGTCTGGCAGACAGACCTTCAACACAGACTACATCCAGAGCTTGGACTTTTTGCCTGGTGACCGCGTCAACGGATTTTGGAAAGTCATGAGCAGTGTCCCTGCTCTGCTGGCACCGGGGCTGAAACAACACCGGGCAGAGATGGCTCTTGATGCCCCGCCTGGTTATACGGGCCCGGTGGTCGCGGGGGTGATCGTTGCCGGGATGGAGACCGTGGGTGACGGTGGTGTGTTATTTTTCAACGAAACATGGATGTGGAGGAAGCAGGGGGAAAGGCCAGTGTTGTTGGAGGGACATGCCGGGAGGTGGTTGCATGAGGTACTTGCGGGATGGCTGGTGATGAATGGGGTTGAGGAGGTCGGGAGGGAATGAGGGGCTCGTTACGTGCAGATATAACCTCAAGACCATGGACCATCGACGGATTTGATGCAGTCTCTCATAAATTTACTAGGTACCTATACCTATCCGACCGTGCTCTCCTCCTTCACCTTGGGCCAACTACCCACGGGAAGCTCACTCCCAACCACATTATGTGTTCCTCTCTTGTCTCTCATACAGCCATGGAAGTAATTTTCTTTCATGCACCTAATTACCACAGGAAACAAGCCCCAACCCGCCCAGTGCCTGATGGAAAAAAGCAAGCATGACAGTAAACCCAGTAACAGTCCGGAAGGCTCCAGCACGTGACGCCACAGTAGACAGGTTGGCGAGCCTCGAGCCTATCTACAACGTCTTTGTTGGGGTTCGGTGAGCTCTGGGGTTGGGAGCGTCCACTAGGGAAGTTCAAAGGGTCCGTAGGATGAAGCAGCAGTTGTAGGTCGGTGACGAGACGGCCGTCAACCTCGGACTTCTCGTCAGCGGCCGCCATAGCACGAAAGGCCTCGTCAATCTCGATTCCATGGTAGTCGAACTGAGCCACCAGGCCCGAGGCCAAGGATTTAACCTGTTCCGGATCGAGTTGGCGATAGTCAACAACACGGTTGTCGTGGGAGAAGCTGCGCAGAACACCGTCAACTCCCAGGTGGTAGACGCCGTTGAGATCATACTCCATGTCCTTGATTATATCTCGGACCGGACCTGGACGATAACGGAGATTTGGTGGTTCCGTATTCCGGCCGCTGAGAGTCGTTGGTGAGCATAATACCTAAGAAATCGTAAGCCTAGGTGAAGACAAGGGACATCGATGGGGATAGGTATTAATTATGCTGACCAAGGATGCCCAGAGGCAGATCAGACCGATACGAATCAGAAGGGACATGGTGATGCTTGCTGTCAGTGAGCCTTTACTGCTCTTGATTGTTCACAGGGGCCGGACGATGTTCTACAAGATTTCAGGGTCATGGGCACGGTGCGTCCATTTTTTTTATATCTCATGGTCATTCTTGAATTTCGGCGTAGTGCCAGGGACAATCCATTGTTCCCATGCTTCAACGCATCAGCGCACAATGTTGGCGCTTGGTTTCCTCAAACGAAGCTGGACATTCACGGACTCCACCAACTCCTGTTGGTTGTATTATGGTTCTCAAGGCAGGATATCACCAACACAACTGCTATTGATCTTCATCACACACCGTCGGTGTCCGTGTTGGGCAGGCAATAGATAACGCCCCCCATTTGACCTACTCAATTGGATGTTATCACATATCTAGGTACATAAGGTACAATAGGTATTTAACTGTCACCGTTATAGATATTGTAATCCGAGCTATTACTGGCAGTGTACAAGATGTCCTATCACCAACATACCGCCCATCTTTGTGGTCAACCTTCCATCTGATCCAACGCTGACACTAGATACCCCCTATTCCCAACGATAGCAGTAACCCAACCGTACACCGCCGACCCGTTGGCGTCCACGACCCATCCACCCATGTATCTCTGGTCGGCGTCTTGTTGGTTATGCGTGGTCAGCAAACTGCAGACCCAACTATGAGAGACTACGATGACTCACTGGCCTGTGGATCCCGAGGCTTGACTAGCAGATGTGGTTTGAGATCTGTGTGGGGCGCGGTCTGCAACCAGCCACCGGTCATGGCCCGGATACACACGTGGGAGCGAGGTAGTGATGAGGACGTCGGGGGGATGATGACGGCCTCGTGATCTTCCTGGAGCGGAAATGTCGCCGCGGTGAACCCGGTGGGGCAATAACCGGGTGCTTGACTGGATGGAGGGAGTACCAGAAGGGCAATGCCAAACTTGAACTCAACTCCGTCGGCGACGTTCAGGATCGCTTTTCCTTGGTCCGTTTGGAAAAAGGCATACACGGCTAGCTCAATGGAACGGTTGGCACATCCCACGGACCATGCCCAGAAGATAGGGAATCCAGGCATCTTGATGGTCTCCAGAGTGATTGATAACCCTGAGGGGGTGCCGCCTATCTGGTCCGAGACGGAAGAAATGAGTTCATGACCATGTTGACGGACACGGTCGTGGAATAAGTCCTGGAATGAAGTATTATTGGACGGGCTCGTCATTACGGAAAGAGTCGTCAATAAGGCACAGTTGTGATTTCGGGAGGAAGTTGCAGAGGAGGATACCGTTGTGCTTGGCCAGAGTGCTAATAGAGATCTTGCGTAGAAAGTGAGGATGATGGAGTTTGTATGACGAGATGAGGACGGACACGGGAACGGATCCCTTAATACCTCGTGGTGCCTGTTGGTTCAAAGATGCTACCCTCTGATATGGTTGGTTTGAGATGTCGGCCGCATGTCCTCTGCAGTTAGAGGGGGTAGCCCTGAGAGTTACTATGGGTCAACCAATCAAGCCTCCTACCAACTGACTTGACTAGCACTCCCAAACCAGTTGCCCTTATCAATAGGTATGTATGACTGGCCACTTTGCAGGCTGTAGTGAGTGGCCAGGGTATGGAGTGCGACAGTTGCCTGGATTATGAATGTCAAGGACACAAGGCGAAGGGCAAACGAAATCACAAAAGCAGGACATTCTGGGACCGGGCCACGAGGTGGCTTGAAGTCGAGAACTATAAATTCTCGAAACTGATCGATCTAGGTACCCTGTAAGATCGTCGAGGTGTTCACAAAACTTTCTGTACTATCTACTGGCATACGTGGAGTGTTCCATATCTTGACACATTGCGACCCGTTAAGTCTTTCCAATGAAGGGTATCGTCTTTGTCGCTATGACTGCCTTGCCCCCCGCTGTCCTCGGGTCCGGAGATTACGCCAGAACCTGCCATGTGAGTAATAAGTGACCATGTTTGAGACCGTCTCGTCATCCCTCTCGGGGGAGGTTTACTTGATCGACAGTCTAACAAACCCAAGAACGTTCAACTCCGGGCACACAAGCAAGAAGGCAAGGATCGCTGGTATCTGGTAGGGGACTGTGTAGAGTGCGATGGCACTCGAGATTCCCACACGCAGTTGGACCTTGGAGCGTGCATCGTTAACCACGACGGCCGGATGTACCCTGGGCCGGGGTAATACACCTTATTCTCTTTTCTCCCACCATTATTCAGGCAATAATTGATGACTAACCTTTGGAAATTTTTTGATATATAGTGGCGCTTTTTGGATCAGTTGCGGCTACTGCTCCCTGTCCGGAACCACTCTGTCATGCCTCTGTCATAACAAAGCGGGCCAAGCGGCGAGAACATCCATCGACTTGAGTAAGTTGGGCCTCCTTGTTAAAAGTGGTTTAGTTCTGTTGCCTTAATGTAGTTGCTAACTTGAAGGCGAAGACAAGTTTATCTGGAACGATTGCGGCATCTTGAGGTGCTAAAGTCACCAATCTTGTATCTATCTACCATGGCAGTCCAATCAATATCGCTCCCAATTTCAAGCTTGATGAGAAACCCATGTCGTTTCCTGGCCTCGTTTTGTCTCTCCATCAACAGTTCCATTTACATGGGAACCTTGAAAAGACTTCGCCCATCAAGTCCCATTCGCCCGTTGTAATGTGACCCCTAACACAGGCACCTTCGCCGTCCTCGCCTTCCCATCCTCCCCTGTCTCAAACACCACCAAATCCGTCGGATAATTCCCCCATCTGATATTATCCCTGTCAGCCCACGAAGCGCAGTCCTGGCCACCCGACAACGGCTCCGCGCCAGCTCTTCCCAACACGCCACGGAACGCGATCCTCTTCCCTCTCCCTCCAGTCCTCCTGCACTTCTGCCCCTTCCCCTGAACTTCTTGTACCAACCCCGTCGGGTACAACCACACCCTCCCCTCCCCTTCTCCAGGGACCTGACTTGCCATTACCAGCAGCGCCAAAACATCCGTCCCGTTGCTGACCATTCTCGTGATCGCCATTCCTGGCTCGCCGGGCTGCAGCGAGACTTCGAGGATGGAGGAATTGTCGGAGTTCACATACCGACCCACAAACGCCCGTGCCGCCTGCTCTCTTGCCGCAGCCTCCGCGGCGGGTAGCCAGACATCAACCACCAGCTTACGCATGGCTAACATGGTGGCGGTCGCTCCAGGTCCGGCGGTGAGTATTGACACCCCGAGTTCGTGGTCTGGAGATAGAAGCAGAAGGCTGGTATATCCTTCCCCAGAGCCGCCGCCGCCTTGTTTGGTGTAAAGGTCTACAATGCGGGTGGTGGTGTTCGTCATGTCCACCGGCACTGGTACGCGCATGATCTCCCAGGGACTGCCGAGCGAGAAGGTCAGGCTGGAACTATGGGTTGCCGGGCGTAGCCAGCGGCGAGTGGTTGCTCTGGGGAGGATGGCGGAGGTGAGGATGGAGTTGCCGATGGCTGAGAGATCGGTGAGGGAGGAGAAGTAGCCGCCAGTTCTGTATGACCTGGGGTTAGGTCTCTGACTTGAGGTTTAAGAGATGAAGACAGGAGGGGCAGGGGTTGAACATACGGAGCTCCATCACCAAAATCCAAGTCCCACCCCGCAACTACCACAGCGTCTGTGTCATTCCCCGGGTGCGTGAGGAACGTCCTTGTCAGGTTCAGTGGGCGCAGGATGGCGTCTTGGACCAGGTCCGCGAACGGTGTGCTGGTGATGTTTTCCACTGCCCAAGCGAGCAGCTCAAAGGCCATGGACGAATAGGTGGGTGAGTGGAAGGAGGGAAATACCGGCCAGCTATTCTCGCGTATGTACTTCAGAGCGTCGGCTCTTGTGCATGCCTTCAATGGAGCTGCACCGCAGCGGACTATCTCGGAGTCGTTCAGTGCGCGGAGGCCGGGCAAGGTGGAAAGGACAGATGAGACGTCGTTGAAGGCGTCTCCTCTCGCAGTTAGCCTCATACGCATTATGTGAACCTTTAGATGAGGGAGAAGGGACATACACTCCTTAGCGATACCACTAATTTGGCTGGCTAGAGACTCCAGGGTGACTTCCGACCAGTCGACCTGCCTGATCACATCTTGCGGTGGAGACGGCAGATCGGCCAGCTCAGGGATGAACTTGCTCACCGGCTCGTGCCAGTGCTGGAAAGATAGCTTGGCCAACATGGTGTAGACAGTAATTACTTTGGAGATGCTCTGAATCCGAAACAACGTGTCTGGGCCAACAGGCATAGACGCATTGCGTGACCTCGCGGTGTTGAAGGTCTGGTAGATGGGTTCAGCGTGACCCTGGCGCGCGCGATAGATTCCGAAGGCGTATGATACAGCATCTTTGTCGATGTCTGTGCTTGAAGCTAAGGCTGCCTCAAACTTCTCTGTCGCTGATAACAAGGCCGCGTCGTTCACAGCAGTAGCGGCGGGATAAGCTGGTCCCAACAGCGGACAGTTTTGGGCATAGCTGACAGTGATTGCAGTAAGGCCGAGGATAAGAGCCAATTTCATGATGCCGTGGATGGTGCGGTGGGCGCACTAATATAAACGACAATAGGGACCTAAGTGGTGCAGGATGTGTATGTACAAGTCCTCCCCATATATAAGGTAGTCTGTAGCACATCTGTGGACTGTCCGCGAAACACCAACCACATGAACAGTGGCAAGTCCATGATCAAGGAGATCCCATGGATTGTGCCGGTGTGTTGCAATTGCTCCCGTCCACATCGTGGCTTGACAAAGCGATGCCCCTGCGGACCAATAGTGTTCAGTCTGGGAGCAGCGTTGCTTGGTTTTGTGAGGGTTCAAAATGCTCACGCTGTCCGAGATTACAGAATACGGGCAATGTAAGCGAGTTTAGCCCATCTAGCAAGGTTCTTTCGGCGTTGTGGACCTGCCGTTCCCCGACTAGCGGATTGATGTTTACCCGACGGAGGGTAATGTCAAACCCGCCAGACTTTTGGCCCAACGGTATGAGACGAGAAGTTGGTGATGTTGCCTTTGGTATTCTAGTCTCATAAAATGGTCTTTACTCTTGCCTCGCCTTTGTCCAATAGATACAGAAGACCCTATAAACTGTGACCAACAAGGGGTCAGATGTTACCTCATCCTAATGTCCTTTCTTTACAACGTGCAACTCGGTCAGGGCTATTGTGTCAAAGTCCCCAACGCCTTGATCAGCATAGGGTCTTTGTTTAAGTTTGTGTCGGTGGAATGGTTTGCGAAGTACTTGACCTACCTTGTTTTTTGACATGGCCGATCAGTAACTCACACTTCTAAATCTCAACAAGAGCCTCGTCAGTCATAGACCTCAAGGTTCCCATGATACTAACGACATGCGGAATTCGTTATTATTTCAAAACACACACTCTTCGGTACGTTGGTTCCATGTTATCATGAGTGAGTCAATACGGTATTATTATTAACTACAAGTTCTCTACAGCACACATCAAAGTCACATCGGATCTCTAGCGATAGGATCGTTGTAATACCTTCTTGAAGTTCGAAGGATAGAAACCAACACAGGAATCCTTCGGACACCATGAACAGCTCCGAAACGGTATATCTCATCATGGGCTCCATGATGGCCGTAGTCATCATCACCGGAATTGCATGGTGCTGTTGCAGAGTTATGTCGAGACGGCGAGAAGCTGCCCGTCTGGAGAGGCAAAGATGGGAGATGCAACGTGGATGGGTCGGAAGAGTATGAGCTCTTCAAGGTCAACGGCGGCAGCGTAAGACATTGAACGGGTCCTAAATCGGTCAACAGAACAATATCGAGATGGGCTGGCCGTTGGGTTAAATATGGACGAATACGAAAACTCCATATTGAGGCTCGAGAAAGGGGCTGGATCAATATCTGAAAATGAGGTGATATCGCAGGCTGACGCTTACTACAGTGCCTTATCACAGCCTGGTGGTCTCTGCTGCAACAAAAGTTCGGTGAGACGGTCTGAATGTATGTACGAGCCTGAATCTGGGCTTGTAAAGAAAAGGTGTGAGGCTTCGAGGGAACCCCGCTTGACTCAACCGAATAATTACATCATCAAGCCTAGTCCATAAGTGAGGGAGGGGCACTATTAATATGGGGAGGCATTGGTTGACTGAAATGCCTCACTCCATACCTCACTCCCTGGGCGCTTTGAGGAGAGCAGTTTCCCGAGGAAGACATGCAGTTTTGATGATTGAGACAAGACTCACTCACCATTGCCTGCTTGATGCGAGAAGCTCCAGGTATGACCTTGGAATAGATGGCCGAGGCTCTCCCCTTTGACTTGCCTCAAAAGACTGTACACCACTTCATGGGCAAGTCAGGCAACATGGTCATTTTATATAGCAGCCTCAAAACCTGCGCGCTCATGCATGTGTTGCTCGGAGCCGCGTGTGGAGGAGCATTGTGCAACCCCAACGACCACCTCCCTTTGCTTTGGATGACGCCACAAATTCCCAGCGCAACCGCCGGCTCTTTCGGGAACAGGCCGAGCCTCACTGCCCCAGCGCAGCCGCCGGGCTCCCTATCAAGAATCTGAGTGCGGCACACTGCAGGGCGGAGTCAGCCCTCATCGCCAAGGGCAACCCCAAGCACGCACTGCCGCAGACTGATCGGCAGGCTTTCTTTTCCCTGTTTTTGCTCTTTCTCAACATTCCTTTCATTCAACCCCTTATTCACTTGTGTTTGCGCATTTGCCTAGTCCACGTTTCTTTTTAAGTTTGTTTAGCTTTCTGGCGATTCGGTGATTCGCCACTCATTGTTCCGTTTTTCAACTACCCCTCTTTATTGTTGCATGATTCGGGCATTCTAGCCTCGAGAGCTACCAGGCTTGTTTTGAGACTCAAATCCCACCACAAGTCAAGCGCTGGTTCGCACCAGGGTGTCGCTTTGAACGAGAGCGTCTACCTAGTTCGACTCCCTAGTCACAATTGAAGAAACCATCTAGAGCATCCAGGTAAGCCATGGCTGGTATCAGCATGCATATTGTGCTTTGCTCACCATGTCCCAGCATTTCATTCCTCCAGCCATCTGGGAGACAGCGTCATCGTCAACCCCACTCACATCATGGCGCCCGCTATCACACCACCGCCCAGCACCCTCTCACCACCACCAGACTCAGACGTCGTTGACGACATCCCCCTCATCCTCACCGAGCAGTCCACGGTTCTCACTTTCTTCGTTGTCATCTCTCTACTTCTGCTCTGGGCCGTCTTCTTTGGCGACCGGCGGTCAAGAACGAGATGTCTCTCATCATCACCTTCTTGTACCACCTTCTGCCCATCACCGTCGCCATCACGGAGGAGGTCGCGGGATGAAGAAGAGGGTATCTCCAAACCCACGGAACGCACACCGTTGTTGTCGACCGGGCCAACTCTGGTTGGCTCCGAGTTGGAAGGGGTGATGCAAAGGGAAGATGGTGTGAACGGGGATGATCTGAGTCCAGCATCGAGTCCGACGCTCAGTTCTGGCTCTAACGGCAGCGTGGATTCGAAGAGGAAAAAGAAGTCTTATGGGGCGTTGGAGTATGATTCGGATGCATCGACAAGATCGGCGGACACAGAGGCAGAGACGGGTGCCGGCTTGGGATTGCAGTGTCATTCTAAGGAAAGCAGTTAGTGGTGGGATTGAGGATCGAAAACGGGGTTGATGAGATTGTCATTGGCTTATCGACGCTTATGTATTTTAATGTGTGTGTTAGTTCTTCAACACTCGGGCATGTCTGGGGAGCGAAACATGCTTCATCTTCGTCACATCGACTGCAAGACTCCTGTGAACCAAAATGCGGATATAGCAAAAGCCTAAGTCCATGACAGCCTTCTACCAACATCTCACAATCACTCTCTTACCAAGATCTCACTCGTTTTCAGGCAACCAACCATACATCCAGCTACTGGACCTTACCAAGGTAGGCACCTAAACTGCTCTTCACTACAGCCGAGATCTCAACCTGCCCATTCAAGCAACAGCACCAACAGGTCCCGACCTCCTCTCTATCTCTCCTCTCTCTCCCGCGCCCAGAATGTTCACAGCGTCACACCCTCGGCAACCCTCCACCGTCGTTACACACCCAACATCCTCATGTCTCGGATATCATCCCCAGCATCACACGGCTTTCAAGTCTCACAAGGCCACCAGACTGGCTCCAAGTCGGCCACCATTCCTCTACTCTTATCACCTCAACGTCACAAGGAAAGGTACTCCTTACACAAGCACAACCTCACCATCCCCAACCCCTCTCCCCGCATGTTCCACGCCGAGCATCATCAAGGGGAGCATCTGGCCATCATGATTAGCAGCAGTGGTACACACGTTACCAACCTTACAGTTCGATCAAGAAGAGGGGCAGAGAGACAGACCACGTCCCACATCCGACAGGAAGCGGTGCATGGGTTGGTGCCTTCGTGAATGCGCACGCCAGCGTGGGGTAGCTATCCCTCCTGAGACAAAGAACACATGATACTCGAGTGTTGCTCAGGAGCGGAGAAGCTCCGCAAGTACCAACATGCACGTTGCAAAAGGAAGAAGCTTGTACCATCGTATCTCAGACCAAGGAAAAGGAATCATATTCCATACACCATGCCATTTACTGTGCTAATTGCCTGTTGGTAACCCTCTTGCCATGGTGGTAACGCCTCTAAGCATCCTCTTGATCCTTGACCGACTGATTGCCTGCCCTCCAGGATGAGACGATGTAGACGAGAAAATGAGATGATAATGCAACACAAGACGCAGGTGAACCAAAGCCGCAGAGAAAACCACCGTTGACGGCATCCCGTGTCCCTATTCCTGCTAGTCCATACAATATAAGATCCTGCGCAAAGCCCCGAAAACAAGCAGACGATCCCAGAGGCCGTAACCTTGTCCTTCCGTAGAACCCCAGCAGAACGCAATGATTAAAATAACAGTACGTCTGTCTATGTGCCACAGCCGTGGAAACGAGAGTGAGAACAGAAGTAATCGTGCGAAACCATGCTGTCGATGATCCGATGATGCGGTTCTGTCGTAACGCCGCCCACGCCCCGACACCCCGTTAAACGCCGTGAAAATGCTCAAACCAAGGAAAATGAGAGGAAAACACAGGCTGAGAAAGAGAAACCCCCGCCCCCAACGCCGGGTCTTGGAATGCCAGCTAGAAGCAATGAGCCGGATGCCGAGACCATGATTAATGTGCTGATGCGGTAAAAGGCTGGTGACATGAGCCACGGACCATGTCGTCGTAGATGGTGAAAGGTCGCGTCAAGGTCGGGATTGGTTGTCGAGAGCCGCCAGTTCCAAAGAGGTAGGAGAGAGAGGGTCAGGCTTCCAGGATTCATGTCGCCGTGGTTCAGAAAGATTCGGATTCCTGCTTAACCCTAGCCCGCATTATGCGTCTCACTCCGCCAGATACCCGCGCCCAGAGGTTTGCTGATACCAAAGCCGACTGCGACAGCGATGCCGACCATGAGCACAATGATGCTGATGCGAACCAGAATCCGATTCCGCTTGCTCATCCCTGCCAGACAGCGACAGGAATGCCTATTTTTGCGGGCGTCCTTGGCCTTGCGGCGCCAGTGGTCCTGGCCCGGCCACACTTGGCAGTCGCTGCCGCCCTTGGTGCACTCGGCCGACTTGCGAACATGTGAGTCGTGCGTATAGGCGGGCACAACGCCGCCTTCAAGGTCCGTGTCAAAAGGGCTGAGGCGTGCCGTGACAGGCGTGGAGACGTTAGAGAGCTTGGGGTCCTTCTCGTCCAGGGCAGGAAATGGTTCAAGTGACTCGTTTGACGACTTGGATGTGAGCTGGGTTTCCTTCGTCTTGAGAGGGGCCAGGGCCGGGGCGCCCTCTGGGCGGTTATTGTTTGCCGAAGCCATGGTGGGGAGGGGTTATGAGGGACGGCGCAACCCGAGAGTTGCGGAGGGTCGCTCGCAAGGTAATTTATACCCTCAACAGATGACGGTGAGACGATGTAAAGCCCGATACACTTGCTGTGGATCGTGGGACTTAAGGATGCGATGTCAATCGGATGAGCCCGAAAGTCTGTGGAAGGTGACCGGTTAGCGATACCGCGTAGGCAGCAGGACGACATCCCAAATGATCAACGCATTGATTGGGAAAGAAGCAGCCGACGACGCTCGTGGAACTCGGTGACGCGGCGACAGATGGGATGAGCCTGACTCACCCCGATGTGTGTATGTTGCGCTTCAGTCGGGGAAACTGGTGAGATGCGAACACGACGTGGAAAGGTCGAACCGAAAAACAGCCCTCCTCAAGAACGATCGGGCGTCAACTCGTAGAATACGTTTCCCAGCAGAAAGATCGCGGGAAAAGTTGCCGGCGGATGAATTGTGCAACGGATCTTGAAACCTGAAAACTGCCTTGGGAGCTCAATCGAGGGCGCGAGTTCGGACGACGGAGGACCGAACACCTACAACCTGCCAAGATCCCTTGAGCACTTCTTCTGTGTGGCTTCCTTGATCAACGCCGTCTGGAGATCAAGTCACCTCTCAGACGAGCGGTGAATCAAGGCAGACTGCTGGAAAACAGCAGAAGGCAAGATCGCTTCTGACGTTCCAGAGTCCAAAAGAAATGGGATTGGGAGATGGCATGGGCCTTGGAGCAGACCCTCACTTTGTGTTCAGGAGAGGAAGGAACGGGGTACGTACCACTAGACAGGCGTTGTGGGGCCGTTGTGAGAACCGGATCTGAGCTCCAGCCAATCATGGTAAGATCTCGGCAGGGGCTGCATGATGCCGTCTCCACTGCGGGCGGCAGGCCCGCCCCCTGCAACCTTCGATTTTTAGGTTAGCGCGGGACCACTTTCTGTTCCTGGCCACTCAGCTGCAGCGTGATTGGCCTTGGCTGCATCCAGAGATTGACCTCCGCTGTTGTTTCTTGGTGGCCACCAAGAAGCAGGCAGGGTTGACCGCTGGAAAACGGGCCTGGCATTTGCTCGCAATTCCAAGTAACTACTCTAGCACAATTCTCCTGAAGTCCAGTGCGCATTTTGCGCTTCACTTTTCTCAGTTTCTTGGATTGAAAGCAAACGGAGGACATAGTTTGATAGTTGGCAGATTCCCGGGGTCCGTCTGGCAAAGGCCAGGCGATGTGCGACTTTGCGACAGACATGCCGCCTGTTTGCGTCCAAAAGCCGCTGAAGTCCCCGATCATACAACATCATGCTACAGACTCTTCCCGTCTCTCCTCGCCATTCCCTGCCTCATCCGACCCAAACTGGCACAAATCCCGATGTATTGAATGCTTTCTCTGCGACATCACCCCACGGCAAGCAGGCGGTTGGGCAAGAAGATAAGGTCTCCTCGGTGGCGGCCTTGGATGGTCCTTGGAGTTGATTTTCAGGTTTGCAGTCTCCTGCTGTCTCCGGCAGGAGGACCAACTCAGGCTGTTCTGAGCTCTTCACACCCTCTGTGAGATACCTGGATATAACGCTAAATTGGGGTTGCCACGGTGGTCACCCAACATCCAACTCTTACTGCAGTGGCGGAAATGCATGTCAGTCGTAAATCCTTCACAATGACACCGCCGAGCAAGGCCCGTGGTTGCCCATCAGCTGCGCTTATGCAGGTCCATTGCGTTGGTTGGGGGGTACGCTCAAGCAAGGAAGCCATGATTGCTTGGCTTCACCAGATGAAGTTTGGGTTCGGTTGAGTCCGAGAAATCGACTTCAAAGCCGGGAAATTGCAGGACAAAGCGGCGCTCGATTGAAAGGACCCAGAGCGATGGTCTGTCGCCAGATCAAAAGAGTTCCAAATCCCGAAAAAAATCCTCTGTCGACTGCGTGTCTCAAGCCACATGTCTCCCCAAACGCGGGCTGAGGGTTTTCGACGCGCAAATCTCGTGCTGCGGTGCGCAACCGACTGCGACTTGTTGGTGCACCGCGTCGCCGTGCCGTCAGGCCGGGTTCCCTGCAACTCAACCCAGCGGCGGCAGCGACAAATGAAACGGTTGCAAACGACGCGGGCCGATAGAGCGGAACAGTTATAGTGGCCGGCCGCGGCCTGCCAGCCACTGAGCTCTCTACGCTATCCATCGTCATTGTGACCCTTTGCCGCCAATTCATCAGTTTTATCGGACGGGAGTTGGGCTCACAGCGTTTCTCATCACTCTTTCAAGACTCTTTGTATCCTTTGCTCCGGGCAGGCATCTATTGTTTCGCAATCTCAGGGTCTGGGTGCTGCGCCCCGCTGTCTGCAGGCGAAACCCCGCAACATTTGTGCCTCGCCAGCTTGGGGCCTCCACGACCGTGGAGACGCGTCGGGTCCGCCTTGCGACTCCATCTCAGCGCTGCGGGGTTGTGCGATCCAGGCCCTGTCAAGCTGGCGGGGAAGATTGTCACCTTACTTTAGCTGGTGGAGATGGCGCCAGACTCTCCTCATCGTGAGAGCCAAGGAGGGGTTATAGTATTTCGACATCATTCACGTGTTGTTGGTGTTTCAAACATCAGTTGGCTTGAGGCTGATGTCAGGTGCTCACTGATCTGGCGGTGAGTTGAGTCTCTTCCTGGGGATGATCAGTAGAGCGTCTCTGGGATTGAGCAAAGCAAAGGCAATCCGGCTTGTCCTATACATCAACGGAGGACTCCGTACTTACGTGTAGAAACTCTGGTTATACAGAGTGGTAGATCTGAGACGCCAAACCATATCTCAAGGCTTGCTTCTCCAAGATATTGCCCGACTTATATGTCCGAGACAATCACCAATGAATTGACCGATCGATAGTGTGTCGCAAGACTTGCAATGTTTGCTTATTCTCTTTTCATTGTCATGGAGCTTAGGACTGAAGGCTGGAGAGCTGAGGGAACCTCAGAATGCGTTCTCACGGTTTGTAGGAACAGTTTGTGCGGCATTGAGTACTTTCTGTCAGTACGTCCAGATCTACAAAGTTGACGTTGAACGAGGTGTTTCGTAGCAGCAAGGTTGAGATCAAATACACACCTTAGATAATTTTCTGAATGAATTCGTGAAGTGTTTTTCCTTGGTCTCCCAGCCTGCAATTGTGTCGAGGCAACCTGACCGACGACCGGGTCGGTCTCCAAGTCATGTTTCTCGGCGAAGCACATGCCTCGACTGTCGCGCCTGGAACTTCCCGACTTTCCACCAAAGCCATCACGTGCACCGCCACGCCGTGGCAAGCCACATCACCGCCACAACCGACTAACATCATCCCTGCACGCGTGTGCCAAGATGGCCGACCCAGCCGACGACGCTTCCACCATTGACATCTGGGAGAGCGCTAGTACTCAGAGTGAACGCTCTGGAGGTACTTGGGTCACACTCAGCGAGTCCAGCCGATCTTTGACTCCCCCCGAACTCCGACTTCGTCTTTCCAGCCCAACCGGAAATTCCTCGGAGTTAACCCTTGTGGACATTCCACCGCCTGAAGTCATCATCTCTCCCGCTGCCCACCGCGGCCTCGTCTCGACCAACATGGTAAGTTCATCTTCCAGCGCTCAGCCAGGAAATCAATGTCGGGTGGTCCCTAACAAGGTCGCGCTCTTGACAGAACAAAGACGGCTGTTTCACCTACATCCACCTCCACCACTCGCATCACGCCGACCTGCTCGAGGACTTCTGCAAGGACCGACTCCCGCAGGACGACGTCTACGTCCCGCCCGACCTGCAGCCCATCAACCCGGAGGAAGAAGACGATGTTGTTCCGGACCAGCATGCGGCGTATGGCGTGCAGAAGGCTACTCAGAAAACCCGCGAGCCGGCTTGGAGGGACCTGGGTCTGTCCGAGCTGATGGCCAAGGGTCCCGCCGCGTCGACTACTGCCGGCACGGGAAGGAGGACCGGAGCGGCCGGACGGAAGAGGGGTGGAGGGTATAAGGGTTTGCCTCGTTGAAATGAACTGGATGATCAGGATGGAGACTGGGCCCGGTTCTTCTGATATTGGTAATGCATTGGTCGGCGTTGGAGGGATGGGTATCTGGGACGGCGTTTTCGGGTTTTCGGACACGGATCGGAGGTTGCCATTCGGATCGTGACACAACTCGTCTATGAAGTTCCCTTTCAAGACATTACGGTACTGTGAAAGAGGATACTTGAACCCCAAACCAGAGTCCCCATGAGTGCCAGACGCCTAACCAGACCCATATAATGACCATGAAGAAGAAGCAATCCCCTACTATGCCAACCTCGCCAATCTAAACACCCTTCCCTGTCCACTCTATTAGACGTAGGACATTACCCTTTCCCAAGAAGCGCCTCCCTCTCCAACACCTCTGGCTGGAACTTGACCAAGAACACCGTCTTCCCAGGCCACATCTCCCCCTCCTCTTTCCCGCCCACCGTATGCGCCGTCACTCTGGCAGGAAACATGGCTCCGTCGCAGACCCCTTCGATGATGCCCGCGACGTACGCGGCGCAGTTCAGCTGGCTCATCTCGCGTGGCACGCTGATGTAGGCGTTGACGAGCGGTTCATTATCGATGATCATGTATTCATCGGGCGTCTCTGGGTTGCTGCTTTTCTCGAGCCGATCGGCTTGCCGCCCGAAAAGGTGTGTCCAGACGTTGATCTTGATGAAGTGCAACAAGGCAATGATGGTCAGGGGCCGTGTTTGCGAGCGCGGTGGCTCGCGGAGCAGGAGAAGGTCAAGGAGTTTGAGCCCGATGGGGTGGCCTTGGAGGTTGAGGCTGGGAATGGGTTAGTTTGGCATGTGAGGTGAGATGGAGGGGCGGTGATCGTTGAGAGTGGTGTTGAGAGTGAGATGTCGGTGAGCGGGAGTGGGCATGAGGTTGGAACTGCCCTACCGTTTTTCTAGCTCTTGAATGCCTGTTACCCGACGCTGGGCATAGATGACCATCTCAGAGAAGAGGTAGGCAAAGGCGGCCTGACTGAGCTCGGCCGTCTTGGTGCGGTTCAAGGGGCGGTGGTAGATGGTTTTGCCATTGGACGGGTATCGGAGCCCTGTCTGCTCCTTGCTGCTAGCAGCCTTTCCTGCCCCTACGTGGGACATTCTGGTAAGATGTATGGGCGATGCAGTCTTGGGGTGAGTATATCTGTAGCGTCTCACTGTTGGCGGCTCTTCAAGGTTGAGAGGTTGTGATTGAGATGCCGAGTTCATGCAACAACATCATCAGGGATCAGCGGCAGCCCGGCCCAGACATTGAATGCCCCACCTGGTGGTCTGTCCCGGAAGGCGGTGAGGCTGGAGCTGGCGTTCAGGAGCTGGCAGAAAGTGGGGTCAGGGACCTGACAGCTACCCCGCCATCCCTCCAGAGCTGCCTGCGCATCAGTTGAGGCTTGGGCTGCTGTTTGCCTTGGCTTCTGGAGATTTCCACGCCTCGTCACCGTCCAGAAGGGCATGAGAATCTCATCCTTTTTTGTCTGCCTGGCCGAAAGGAAGTTTCCTTTTAGTTAGGCACCCACAGAAGATCTCTCTCTGACTTCATCAAATACATAATTCCTCTAATTTCGTTTTCCTCCTCCATTCCAACCTTTTCCCACTTTTTCCGATCAACACTCTTGACTTAGATACACACGCCACCCTCTTCAACTTTAACTGGAAACTACCGACTACAACCAATTGTTCAGTCATTCCCAATTCCCGAAATCCATCATGTCTGCAACCACTCTCGCCCACAAGGGCATGGAAGCAGTCCAGAAGAAGGACTGGGCCGCCGCCATTCCTCTCCTTGACAAGGCCCTCGAAGAGTCCACCTCACCGGCGTGGCTCCTTGCCCGCTGCCATGCCCACCAACAACTCAAGAACTACGACGCTGCTCTCCACGATGCCGAGCTCGCCTACCATGTCGCCGCGGAGCGGGGTTCAGGCACCTCTCGCAAACAGATGATCGAGGCTCAGTACCGCCGTGCTGTTATCTACTTCCGTCTTGGACAGTATGCCAATGCCGATTGCTGCGCCAAATGGAGTATGCTTCTCGCAGAGGGTCGGCCGGCAAACGAGAAGGATGGCGTGGAAGCAAATGTCGACGAGAACGGCAATTACACCGTTACCTACGAGCAAGGTGTCGCCGATAAGCTGGGACAACCGGGTCTGTCCAACCAGCAAAGGGCTACTATGGACAATATCATGGGACTGGCAAGCCAAGGACAAGGCGGCGGGAACCCCAAAACCGGCTTTGAGACAGATTGGAACCGAGCCTACTCGTGGAGGAGCCAGGCTTTGTCCGCCCTCCGCAACCTCCCCCCGGACCACCCGGGGAGGAAGGTGACCGTTACGAAGATCCCTCCGAGGCCGAAGGAGACAACGATCACCAAGGCTGAGCCCAAGCCTGAGGCATCCGAGGAGAAGGTTGAAAAGCAGCAAGAGAAGGATGTCCCTGCTCCAGGCAGCGTTCCGGACGAAAAGCTTAAGCTCCGTGTCGACTTTTACCAAACAAACCAGACTGTAACCGTCTCGCTCTTTGCAAAAGACGCCAAGAAGGAAGACGTGAAGGTCGTCTTCTCTCCAAAGACGGTTCAGATTTCTCCCATCCCTCGCGCACCAGCACCATACGTCAAGCCAGGGGATCGTGAAGCTACTTCCACTCTCATACTCGGGGGCGAGATCGTTCCCTCAAAGAGCCGGTTCACCGTTACCCCTCGCAAGATTGAGCTGGTCCTTCAGAAGGCTGTCGCGGGTGTGAAATGGGCGTCCTGGGGCGAGGAGAAGATCGGCGCTGTCTCTCTTGACGAGAGCGCCCCGACCACCACCGCTTCTGCAACCGAGCCCACGAAAACAGCTGCACCGACAGCCCAGTCTGAAGCTCCAGCATCGTCCACTACAACCACGACCTCTACAACAGCCAAACCATCCACCACATCAACCGCCCCAAGCTACCCCACGAGCAGCAAGCATGGCCCCAAGAACTGGGACAAGGTGGTGAGCGACGAGCCCGACGACGACCTCGACAAGGGCGACGTCAACTACTTCTTCAAGCAGCTCTACCGCAACGCCACGCCGGAGCAGCAGCGTGCTATGATGAAGAGCTTCATCGAGAGCAACGGCACGGCGCTGAGCACGGACTGGGAGGATGTTAAGAACCGGAAGGTCGAGACTGTTCCACCAGAGGGTGTGGAGGCTAAGAAGTGGGAGGCTTAGTGCGCCGTGAAATATGGAGGAAGGGATTGATTGGAGAATGGGAGGATATTATTTTCTGCTGACGCATTGCACCATAGCATGGGATGGGGAGTTTCGGAGGTTAACATGAGCTTGCTCACTCTTACATGGCTTCAGCAGCAAATGCTATATGCTGTCTGCCGAAATGTGTTTTCGGCCCTCCAATGTACTCGAGGTTCACGTCGCCGCAGTCATCGATTGATCACTCGACATGAGAAAATACAATCAAAACTTGTTATCTATTATTAGGGGTATATTACTGTGGGACTGACCTGGTAAATGGTCCAACATCTAAAAGATATCCATCCACCTGTCTAATCTATACGGTCTTTACTCCTCGAGCTCGCCCGACTCGACTCTGTTGATGACCTCTTCGCTTTGGAACTCCCACCATTACTCCATTTCCTATCTTCATCCAGCTCCACAACGCTCATATCCATCTTCACCTTGAAGTGCTGGCCTCTCCAATTGACCGTCGCACCCAGCAGCACGGCCCACGTCCAGATCGGTAACGCCAGCGTTTCCCTCCCGAGCCAGGCGGCCAGCCACTCTCCAAACGACCTGCGATAGCGCCGCCCCGCGAGCCCGCGCGCGAATGCCGGCGTGTTTTCATCCACCTCGACGCACTCCAACCGATGCAGCTTGCCGCTGACAAGACGATCCACCGTCATCCAAATCATCACCGTCCCGAGCCAGACGGCCGCCATGGCGGACCATGTCGGAGGTATCCCCACCACGTCGCGGAAGAAGGGGAGCGTGGTGAGCGCGAACCCGAAGTGCAGCGAGCACAGGAACGGCTCGACACCCGGCTCGACCAGGGTCGCGGCCAGGACGGTCCATTTCCGCACGCGCAGCCAGCGCGAGCGACGCGCAAAGTAGGATTTGACGGTCATGCCCGCGACGGGCTGGATGGCGAGCTCGCCCCAGACAAGACCGTGGTTGCGGAAGGGTCCGTTCGGGAGGAGGCGCGCGGGCGCGCGCCAGAGGAGGTCGCCTATGAGGTGGTCTTCGCAGATGTAGGAGGAGAAGAAGTCAAGGCCGCGGCGCGGGTGGGATGTCGTTGCGGGGGAGGAGGAAGGTGCCGGCAGGGAAGGGTTCAGGGCAGGGTCGGTCAGGATGTCGAGGTGGGATTTGCGGAACATGTTGCTTTTGCCTACGATGCAGGGCGCGATGCCGACGGTGTTGATCGCGCTGTAGAACTTGGCATGTGACGTGGACATGAACATTTCTTCCAGGCGGCCGCCGTGCTTGAAGACAGAGTTGGAGACAGGAGCGCCGTCGGAGAGGTGTGCTCCAATGGTTGCGCCTGACGGCAGTAGAGGGGCGTGCTCATCGGACGCGTTTGGGCCGAGATCTACGACCAGAGGCAGCTGGTGCACAAACTTGTACGGGGTTGCGCGGCGGCCTCCGGGGAGAAAGCCGCACAGCTTGTCGACCATATGTCCTGCGGATTGCGGGCCAACCCAGACGTTGCAGTCTACAATCCAGACAATATCGCCTTTAGCTTCGCGGTAGGCCCGGCTGATGTTGCGGATCTTGGGATTGGGTCCCAGATTGTCGATGTAGCCGGAGTCGCCATGGAGGAGCGGATCATCTTCCTCGACCAGTACGTGAGCGTCGAAGGTTGGGAACTTGGCGACGAGCTGTCGGAGAAGGTCGTAGGACGGATCTTCAGCCGATGACACGCAGAGGTATATGGTCAGCTTTGACTTGGGGTAGGCAATTTGGAACGTGGACGCAAGGCAGTTGTAGAGCTGGGGCTCGAGCCCCTTGACGGGACGGATGATGGTGATATGGGGGACTTCATTCTCGTCAAGTGAGGCTGATACCGGTTTGTCGAGCGGTTTAGAATGGTGCCGATAGCTACACGGGAGACAGGTAGTCAGCCAAGCCGTCCCGTCCGAAGAAGCGAAAACATGGGATGAACACACATTTGGTAGATGCCGATTGACTGGACAACGAATACGGCACAACTCCAAACAAAACTGGTCAGGGCGGCAGCCTGGACGGCTATCCCCCACGGACTATCGTCGACCATCGTCGCCGCTTGCGCTCAAAAAAAACGAGTGTGTCTTGCGCAAGGTGGACACAGTGGGTTCGGCACCCTCGGCGAGGACGACAACGAAAACAAAACCGCTGCACCTGACCACAAATGTCTGGGTGGGGCGTCGCTGGATGGCGCCAGCTAGGTGCCGCGCCTGTCTCATACTTATCCATGTGCGACGTCAGGAAACAGTTTTCGCGACGGACAAGCGATGCCCAGCTGACATTCACCCGCCAGTCGACATCGAAGACATTGTGAAAGGCATCACCAACGTTGCTTGCTAAAGTTGTCCTCAACGGCTGGGTTCGTTTTCAGGTTGGTGAGATATGATTCTTCTGGGAATTGGTCGCGGCCTGCCAAGGTACGGCGCGTCCCCAACGGCAACCCTGATCCAAGGACGCATTGCGTGCGGCATCCGCCGAAATCGCGACTTCCCCTTCCTGCCTGAGACATGAGGCAACGAGGCACCAAGATGCCAAGTCCAATCATGTGCTTCTGGGCTGCGTTTGTTCGATCCATGCAGGAAGGACCCCACTCCGCGGTCCAGAGCAGCAAAAAAAATTGATGAACAACTTTGTTCCTGCTTCCGCCTCACCCGTCTTCGGTGCTTGGATTTTCTCGTGAGCTATGCCCAAGCCACCATCTCTGCAAATCCCAAATGTGAAGGCACTTCAAGAGTCATACTTTTACAGCTCAATCTTGTCCTGCTGGTGACGTGTCTTGCACTCGGCGGAATATCTCTCGTCAAGGTGGGTTTGACCTCTACTTTTTATTTCTTCCCATTGCGATGATGACAACACCGGTTGCATAGAGCATATGTGCTTCACTGCACGCTCAATGAATGTCCACTAATTATAGACTACAACGGTATCTGAGCAACGGCTTGGATTCGGGAATATTGCTTTTCGTTACCCAATGTCTGGGCCAGGAAGCTGACTTTCGATATACAGGCAGACATGAGGCATCGCAGACATGGCTGACATGACAGCAACCCGCGCGGCGGCCGCTGTTGAACATGCCGCCAACGGAGCAGTACTAGCGGCGTCTGCCCGGCCCGAAGAGCGGCCAAACGTCCCATTGAACCAGATTTACGTCCTGCCTGTTCCGATCCGGACGTTCCCACTACCAACCTTTTTCCCGAACAATCCCATCTCTCTGCTCTACCTCGCCATTGCCTGGTTGCGCCAGATCCTTCGACCTCCAGCCGCCGAGCCGTCAGTGGTTCACACCGGTGTCTGGGATCCCGAGACGCGCTCGGTTCACATCAAGGAAGAACCGTCTATTCGCGCTCTCTGGGAACAAGGATTCTACGGGAAAGGGTCTCTCAGTCGAAGCGAGCCGAATTGGTTGAAACGAGAGTTGGCACGACGCGGTTCATCTGAGGGAAAGACCGTCAGCGAGGCTCGCACCGAGCAGCGGCGCGAGGAACGCCGACAGGCCAAGTGGGAGAGAGCCAAGGCTGAGTTGGAAGCCATTGAGCGTCAGAGACGTCTGGAAGCAGAAGCTCAAGCTGCTGCTGCTGCGGCGGCGGCGACAGCGGCTTCATCCTCGTTGTCTTCATCATCGTCTGAAGCCGTTCCAAATGGTGTTGAGCGGGAACTTGTCGAACCCGAGGCTCTTGATGGCGCTGCCGTTTCTGTGGCTATCACAAGTGATGTCGAAGCCCAGAGCGTTGATGCCGTCGAGAAGTCGGTTCCGTCAGCATCCGTTGAGCCCGATTCCATTGAAGCAGCCCCTGAAGATCCAGAGCCGGTACTCGGTGCGGGAGCTCATGCCGCCGAGTCTCATGACGCTGAACCTCAGGATGCTGAACCTGGTGAGGCTGAGCCTCATGATTTGGAGCCGCACGATGCTGAGATTCATGATTCCGAGCCTGAGACCTCGTCTGATGGTGATGCTACACCAGCGGTCGAAGAGCCCTCGACATCCGAAAGCGCTCTTCTGCCTACTCACTCTACCTGGACCCCCAAACCGCCAACTGGCCCAATTGAGCTGCTCGCTCTTCCAAATTCATTGGCGGAGGTGAATCAGTCACCCAGCGGCGCTTCGGGCGACGCCTTGTTGGCCGAGCCGCAACCTGAAGCTTTGGTTGAAGTGAAAGAACAGGAAGAACAGCTCGATGTCGCCACCGGTCCAGAAGATGTGAACGCTCCGCTCAATGGCCAAACGCCCAAACAATTTCAACGTGGGACTGAAGTTAAGGCACCAGTCGGACCAGCAGAGCTTCTTGCTCTCCCCAATTCGTTGGTCGAGCTGAAGGCTATGCCAGTCAGGGGTGTGGATGAGTTGGCGACAGGCCCGGCTGCCACCGAGCCGGAACCGGAAATACCGGTGATCACCACAGAACCCAAGGCCCCTGTTGGCCCGATCGAGCTTCTCCAGCTGCCTAACTCTCACGCCGATTTGACCGCGAGCCTACAAAACACGGTGATTGTGCCAGAACCAACAGACAGTACTCCCGCACCATCATCCACTCAGGACATCTTGGGCGACAATGAGGCCATCCAGGCGCCACGAGATGATATCATTGAGAAGGTGTCTGAGCTGGAAGCCGTTGTCGCGGACGTTCCTGAGGTTCAGGAGCCATCCCTGGATGAAGACGGCGTGGAGGAGATAACAGCTGACGATGAGATCATCCCCCAACCTCAACACGACACCATTGAAAAGGTATCCGTGGCGGAAGCTGTTGTTGCGGATGTCCCTAAAAATCAGGACACTTCCCTGGATCAAGACTGCGCAGAGGAGACAGCAGACGAGAAGCCGGCAGATGAGGAGCCGGCGGATGATAAAGCGGTGAACGAGCAACCAACTTGCAACGGCAACGGAGCCCAGTTGAATGGCGCTAATGGCGAGCCTGCCACCCCCGTTTTGTTGCCGGTGGATGATTCTGCCGAGGCAACGGCCGTTGATACGGAGAGCCCAACACCCACGAAGTGCAGGAAGAGCGTTCGCTTTTCCCCAACCGTGGAATCGACAACTTTTGCCCACTCTGATCCGCCAAGCCCGAAATATCAGAGGGGCGTGGCCCCCAAGATACCAGTTGTTCCTATCGAGGACAAGTTGGATCCTTCGGCCATTGTGAACAAGGAGCATTTCCAACTTTCTCCCGAGGAGGCATTTTTCCTCACCTTTGCCCTTGGCGTGCTCAAGGTCGTCGACCCGGCCACCGGGTCTCCCATATCGACAGAGCATCTCCTCTCACTTTTCCGCTCTCATTCCTACTTCCCTCCACGACCTGTTGGAGCTCCACTCCGACCGGACGACCCGTTCCTGGTCCACTACGCCGTTTACCACCACTTCCGCTCGCTCGGTTGGGTGCCACGACATGGCATCAAGTTCGGTGTTGACTGGATCATCTATCAGCGGGGACCCGTGTTTGACCACAGCGAGTTCGGCATCATGGTGATGCCCGCATATTCAGATCCCGGGTGGGAGAATGAGGAGCACGAAGAGCCCAGGAGGCCATGGTCATGGTTGATGGGAGTCAATCGCGTGCTTTCGCACGTGTTGAAGAGCCTGGTGCTGGTGTATGTGGACATCCCGTCACCTGCGGTGTTTGAGCAGGAGATGCAGAAGGGAGGGGTGGCAGCTGTGTTGAAAAAGTATACTATTCGGGAGGTGATGGTCAGGAGGTTTTCGGTGAACAGGAATCGGTGATACACTGTATGATGTCTATGTAACATGTCACGGCCATGGGTATGTATGGGCGGCATGGGTGGTTGGCGTTGAGGCCGGGGAGGAAACGGATCGTGGATTGGGAAATGGCATTCTTCAGTAACCAAACTCGGGACCACCGGCATGGAAGCGAGACTTGTTGGATGCAGGACAGAGACCGAACTGAAGAGGGAGGGATCCGGGGATGCCGAAGTCAAACTTTCCAATCCGGGGTCACTGATCAGATCCCCATGCAGGGCAAGCTATGAAGCGAAGGATGCAGATGCACGATGCTGGCCGAATGTGAGTTGAAGATGTCGAGTTGGGAAACCTGCAGATCGACCCCAGACGTCAAGGCAAGGCGAGGCAACTCTCAGGTTACACAGCCAAGCCGGTCATGGATTGGGACCTTGGATCAAATCATGGGTTGGCTTGACAAAGCCGGTGCGTGACCAGCTGGTTGGGACGAGGCTGACCAACAGCAAGACATCTCCGCGGGTTGGAGGGACTCGGATTGGTTGGAGCTGGTCACCAGCTCCGAGCTACCCCGTACCTGAGCTCCAGTGCAAGCTTTTGTGCAGAAATCTAGCCTTTCGCAACTGAAGCGCCGAAGCAGAAGTTGTGTTCACTTGGGCAGACAGACTGGACCTGAGATGTGGAACATGAACAAAGCTTACTTCAGGTAGTGCTCCGTAGTCAAGCCCCAGCTTTCAACCCCGAAGCTCCACTCGGACCGTCCCGCGAATTGGCCGGGTTGGGCCCCGTTCGGGATGTTGGGTTCCGTCGAGGCCAGCGCCCAGGAGAGGGAATCAGCTCACTTCAGCAGCGAAGCCTCATCAGGGTCACTGGAAACTTTCGCACCCGCATCGAACCCCCACGCGGGAGTCGAGGGGGGAGAGCTTTTCCTGGCCGCGCCCCCGCAAATAGTGAGGGCATAACCACAAATAGCTAAATTCTTCGTCTTTGACAAAACTGAGACATGGGCTTGAGACAAAATTCTACATTGTGCAGAGAAGTGCATCTCGACAGCATTCCGATACCCTGGATTCCTCAATACCCTTTTGACACAAGGAAACCAAATTTGTGACGGTCGTTTAACAGAACTGTATGTATGTGCTTCGTCCTCTGTCCACGAGCATTACACGAACCTCCACGTGCCGAGAAAGGGCTGATCGGGCTGGGAGGGCATCAAGCGCGGCGGGGCGTGGAGAGCAAAGCGTGGGGGCATCCCGATTGACCTCACTCGCCTGCGGCCGCTTCTGCTCTCTGTCGCTTCTTGGGGACGACAAGCGTCTCGGCTGCTTTTGCTTGACTGAGATCAAGTCGCTTTTCCCGCATTCCCGCCCGTTCAGCTTACGGCATTATTGCCCTCGAGGTTCGCGGACGGCCAACCCCGTCCCGCAGCTCCAACAAATCTGGGGGATCGGCCCTGGAGACGAGAGGAGAACCCCATGTCCTCATCCATTCGTTGCCGAGAGGCGCGTCGCGCGGCTTGAGCTTTCTCTTCGGCCCTGCTCACCACATCCACCGCACACTTTGTCGGACACACGCACCACCACCCGACGGGAACCACCACGCACACCCATTCGGCACTCTTCGGGGACACTCGCACGCTCTTGTTTCCGTCCCTCGCCGAGCGCCCGCACCCCCGAGGGCGTCTTCTCTCTCCGGATGAAGGGCGCATCACCCCGCAGCCGGCAGGCCCTCTCAGATGTCGCCGACACTTGAAAAGCCCATGGAAACCCAGGCCGCCCCCCAGGCAACACCGCAGGCTCAGGATCGCCCTGCTGGGGCCTCCTCCTCGTACAAGCGCGCAAGCCGGAAAGGCGCTCCTCGCCGCTTTGCCTGCAACTTCCCGGGTTGCGACAAGCTCTACTCGAGGGCCGAGCATCTCCAGCGCCATCAGTTAAACCGTGCGCCTACCCAGTTGCGCCCTGTCCCCCTTCTAATTGTCCTGCTTTGCTCCTCAGCTGACACATGTACCTGCCAGACGCACCCAAGGAGATCTACCGTTGCGACATCGCCGGGGTATGGCGTCACCTCCAAGATCCGTCAATGGCAAGCACGTGGCACTGACACATCCCCCGATAGTGCGAGCAGAAGTTTGTCAGAGCCGACCTGTTGGCTCGCCACAGGAAACGGCATTCGGCTTCCTACATTCCCCGGAACCGCGTCCCGAGTTTCGGCCCACTCCCTGGCGTCGCCCCCGCCGCCGATACCTCTCCGCCGGCCTCGGCCCCTACTCCGCAGACTCCTATCAACCAAACCCGTCCTCCCGTGAGCCGTGTTCCTCACGACGCTGCTATTCTGCTCCGCTCTGATTCTGTCTCTCAGGCGCCTGTTACCGCGCCTGCGCCTGCTCCTACGCCTGCACCTGCGCCCAATGCCGGCGCCAGCAACAACATGACGCTTCATCCGCAATGGCATCCGCAGATGCCCGACATGGGCGCTGTCAACATCATCCGGCCCAAGCCCGGATACTATCCCGAAGAGCCGCGCCCTCCCGAGCAGCAACACACCTACATGTCGTACCAGGCTGCGGCTGCTGCCGCAGACTTCCAGCAAGGCGTCGTGGCTCGCGAGAATTTTGCCTTGTGGTTATTCAATCCCCATACGACCTATGACCAGTTTAACGCGCCCAATGTCTCGTTCATGAGCGGCGGTCTTGAAACCGCCCTCAATAACAACCTCACCTATGAGCACGAGTCGTTGACGAGCGGACGATCTCAGCTGGACACTCCCACACGCTTCGCTGAGACTGACGAGATGATTTCCGAGTTCCGCCGACAGGAAATTCTCAAATACTTCCATGCCTTCCGCCAGAGGCATCCCAAGGCTGAGCCACTTGTGGCTGGCATTGTCCAGGACAGCAGCGGCGACTATCCAGCATTGAGCCTCGAAATGTTGCGCGATTGCTTGAACGAGTACTGGGAACGGATATCGCCTCGCCTACCGATTGTCCACCAGCCTACTTTCTCTTGTAATCGAAGTTCCCCTTTCCTGCTTATGGTCATGATCGCCCTGGGCGCCATCTCGTTAAGCACCCGCGACATGACTGGGAACCTCGCAGAATACGGTGGTTTCGCCGACATGATCATCCTCGGCGTGAGGTCCGAGATTCTGAACCATGAGGATGCGCAGCCGCCGGTGTCGCTGTGGGTTTCTCAGGCGCTTGTCCTGCTCGAGTTTTATGAAAAAATGTATTCCTCCCGGCGCCTGCACGAGCGCGCCCACATCTACCACACCGTCGCCCTGACCCTCCTCCGGCGAGGTAGCCCTCTCATCGGCCGCTCTGGGAGTGAATCGCCCCCTGAAGTGGCTTCCGCCGAGACACCTGGAGGCGTTGGCATGGATGCCCACGCGTGGTGGTGTCGCTGGGCCGAGACCGAAGCCATGCACCGCGTCGTCTTTGCGGCGTTTATGTTGGATATCATCCACGCCGCGATGTTTGGGCACGCTGCCGACATGGCACCTCACGAGATTCGTTTGCCACTCCCCTGCGACAACAACATGTGGACCGCGTCCAACCCCGAAACGGTGCGCCAGTTGGACCAGGACCTCCGCATGTACGGCGTTCGGCCTATCTCGTTCCTCGATGGTTTGAAGCGCGCCCTCCACGGCAAGGAAGTCCGAACTCATTCTTTCGGCCGCATGATCATCATGTCGGGTTTGTTGAGCATTAGTTGGCACCTCAGCCACCGCGAAGCCCACCTCAAATGGATCGACTTCGCGCCGTCTCCTCCTGAAACCCACGAGATCTGGAAAAAGCTGTTGCTCAACGCCTTCGAAGATTGGAAGCGCAGCTTCGACGAGGCCCAGGGCGCGGCTGGGAATGTTGCGGGTGCTGATGCGCCAGGGTCCAACGGCCCCATTCACAGTGCCGCAGTGCTCTATCACCTCGCGCACATCAGCATGCATGTCAATATTGTTGACTGCCAGGTCTATGCTGGCGCCAAGCGCCTGCTCGGCAGGAAGATTTCTGTCAGGGACTACCAGAACGTGGTCAACCGCATGCGCGCTTGGGCTGCCCAACCATCGACGAGGCACGCCGTGCTACATGCCTTTAAGCTTCTCCAGCGCGTCTTGGTCGAACCACGGCGGAGCGGAAGCATAGGCGGAGACCGAGATCGCGCCGACGGAAGTAGCAGTGGCGGGCCGTCGTCGTCGGGCGAAACGCAGCCGTACTCGTGCCGCACGGAGCCCGACCCCCACCGGCCTTGGGTCATGTACTACGCGGCGCTGAGCATTTGGTCGTATGTGCGCGCCATCGGCCGCCAGGACGTTATGCAGGAGCCCGCGTTCACGGGCCATCCGAACGGCGCCAGCTTCCGGCCTGAGAAGCCCCAGTCTGTCAACTATCGGCGCGTAGCGGCTTATTTGTGCAACATCGCCAACCTTCCTGAGCTGACGGAGAGCGCGGCGATGGGGTTGGCTGACGGACTGCCGGATCTCTTGGACGCGCTGAGGGCGATATTTGCCGAGGCGCATTCTGAACTCCTCCAAGAGGCTCAGGAGAGGCTGTGGGTGTGTAAGGAGATGCTGGTGAATCCAGCGGGATAAGAGGGTGGATTCGTAGATGAGTAATCTAATCATGATGTCATGCCATACTGGTCGGCGTTGGGGTATGAGAGTCTATGCGAGAAAATGGGTCATGGATTCCCCAGGAAAAAGTATGTATGATACCCAGTCGCGGAAGACAGGTATGAAGGCCTGTTGATCAAGATATGCATTTATTGGGCATTACTGACTCTAGATGTAGACTTTGTCATGTCTATGAGTCCACGACGCCCTCAGTCGGCCATGTTCAATCTTTCCCATACCATTCTATTTACACCTTGAAGTACCCCCTCCACAGCTTCTGAAGCTTTCCCTTGGGATCATACTTTTTCGCAATCTGCCTCAAGCGCTCGCGATTCTCCGTCCCATAACCGGCGAAAACATCCTGCTTCTTGGACGCGTAATTCATGTAAATGAAGCCGTTCTTGGTCCTAGCCCCCCGGGAAGCAGCGAGGGTATCAATCTTGGAGATTGTGTCCTCGCAGGTGCTCTCCACTGTGGCATCCATGCCCGGATCAGACCATTGCGCATGCAGCTGGATCAGCACGAGTGGTCCCTCGTCCGGCGTCAAGCCCAGCGCGTTGCCGCCGTTCGCCTGCATTGCCTCCAACACATTGGTCGGGATGGACTGGAAGATGATGGCAGCCCACATGCCTTCTGGGCCAGACGCGGCCAAGAGCTTTTCCAGGTGCGATTCATAGATCTTTTCAATGTCGAGAAGTAAATCCGGAGTGGAGGTTGCCTTGACGACCGTGTTCCACCACGTGTGCCGCAGATCCCGAGGCTGGTCAGCGTCGACAAGCAGCCGGCTCATGTTTGCAAAGTGGATGTCAGTGAGAATTGTCGATGGCGCCGTGTCGTCGTGAAACGGAGCAAACGTCACCGGCGGGGTCTTCAGATCCTTATGCGTCGGATGGAACTGGTCCATAACCACCAACGTCCCGCCAAACTCGGGAAAGTAGGTGATCACAAACCAGTTATGCGCGTCAACATCTTCCAGCAACCCGTTGACGAGCAGATCATGCACCTTGGGAATCAGCGTTTGGTTCGCGCTGCCCGGCCAAAGCTGCCTGCTCGCCCACATCGGCCCCTCAAACTCAAACGCCTCCAGCTCGAACCCGGCCACCACGCCGAAATTGCTGCCCCCTCCCCCGCGCAGCGCCCAGTACAGATCCTCGCGCTCCGTCGCCGTCGCCCGCACCACCTCCCCGCTGGCCAGAACCACCTCGTACGCCTTGACATTGTCGCACGCCCACCCCCGCCGGCCGGAAAAGTACGAAATCCCGCCGCCCAGCAACAACCCCGCGACGCCGACCGAGCCGGCGCGACCGCCGACTACAGCTAGGCCGAGCGGCTCCAGCACGGCGCTCACGTTGGCCCACCGCGCGCCCGGGCCGAGGGTGACGGTTTTGCGGTCGTCGCTGACGGTGATGGAGTTGAGCTCGGCCAGGTCGATCACGACGGTCCCCTTGCCGGAGACGCTGGAGCCGCCTTCGAAGGCGGTGTGGCCGCCCGCTTTGACGGTGAAAGGGGCGTTGTGCTTGGTGAGAAGCCGGACGGTGGTGGAGAGGTGGTTGGTGGTGAGGGGCGTGACGAAGCAGCCTGGTTTGAGGTCGGATTGGCGGAGGGACCAGTAGCTGCTGATGTGTTGGGAGTAGGAAGGGGAAGAGGGGAGGGAGATGAGTTGGGAGGGAAGGGAGGTGGCGAGGATTTTGCACTGTTTGGGTAGGTAGTTGTTAACATTTGGTGGTTAGGATGGTGGTTGTTGATGGATAGCTGAGCAGGGAGAGGAAGAGGAGTGGAGGAGGGCTTACGATGTCCTTTTTGCAGCTGGATTTGCTCTTGGTGTGGGATTTCCCGTTGCCGTGGCCTCCACCACCCGCGGCGGAGGCAGGCATGGTGAGAGCAAGGAGGCTCGTAAGGAGGAATAGTAATAGTGGCGGGACCATGGTCGGGCCTAGAGAGGAGGATTGTCTCTGGAAGAGGAGATGGAGGCCAATGCTCAGAGTTTCACCTGCCCTTCCACCTATCTCGGTGGCAAGAGGGGGTATTTATTCTTCCGGACAAAAATGCAAGTCTCCTTCCATCTCAGCTCAGATCGAATCGTGCGTGAAGTACGTGACATGGCTCTGTATGCTTCTGTATTGAACCCTCACATCTCAACCATTCTCGGATTGGGAGTCTCGGATGGGCATGCATGCAGTGTGCTGCAAGGCTTTTGAGCGAGCCATATGGCTGGGAGTGCTGACCCTCGTCTGTAAGCTGCACTGCCAGCTGCCATGATAACAGCACGTATCTGGATTGTTTTGGGGGCTGGGAGCGCGGATGTTTTGTTTCCCGGCGCCAGCCTTCCTTTCTGGTCGTTGGGCTGTGTTTCGTCGATCTGGTGGCGTCGCCGGTGTTAGCTGAGCCGGCGGTTCCTATGATCGACAAAACATCTGCCTTGATGACAGGTTTGGCAAGAGGCTAATGCTGGCAGGTCGACAACAGTGAGGGGACTGCTGTGGTGGTCAACTTGGCTCTGGTAGGTTGACAAGAACACCCCCATCGGACCCCGCAGTGCGATCACCGGAAACAAGGTGACCCGAAGCTTCGGCTGTGCCCAGCCGGACACCTGGCGCTCCAGTACTACCGCCATCAACGCCTAGCGCTGATGGTTGTGATTACTGTGCAACACCGTCGAGGATGCGATGGGTTGTATGGATGTTTCTGGCTGCCGCGTTCAGCTGGAGGGTGGTGACACAGGACGATCACCTGCAGGGAGGGGTCAAGCAAACGCTGGTTTGGTGGATATATTGGTAATCGGCTCCCCCGGAGGGCTTCGCCCTCTTTGTTATTCTTCTTCTACGCCTTGGATTTTGCTGGCAGACTTCAATAATACGACTTGATTCCTTTGATTCAGCCGGGACCTCGGCCCTCAGGGCCAGTTGTTTTTCTCTTTCCATCGTCAGGTGGCCATTCCCAGTGTCTTTGGTAGATAGGTATGGAATGTAAGGGTACGACGTTGATGTGGAATATAAGGATAAAAAGGTGTCCTCAATCGATCAACAATCATCCGTTCTTGAGAGTCTTGTAGCTCTTCTTATAAACCATGGTTTTCGAGGCAGGTCACGGATCAGGGAGGTGCAGGACTAGGTGTGTATGGATGGGGAACGAAGACTTAACAGTTGACAATCGTTGGCCTCTGCAAGTGATCATTCAACCATATGTAAAACTGAGCACGAAGGAAGACTCAAACATATTTTATGAGACAATGAATCCGTTAATACAACTCCAAATGTTTGGACCCGTGGACAACTCGCTTAGACCTTTGCCATCCTGTCCCGAGTTCGAAAACCATCATTCCCTGACAAGCCTCCCCAGCCTGGTTCTGGGTCACGTTAGTAACTTGTTTTGCTTGCGCCGGCAAATCTATGTACTTTGCCTTACCTCGTCACCACAGGCTTACCTCGTCATCACTCACTGCCATCCCGGCCTGGATCCCCGAAGCTCTCCCCCATCCTGCTATCCGCCGCGACAGTCCGGGGAGACATGGGCATCGAGAATACGTGCGATGATGCGGGTTGTTGCATCAACAGCGGCTGTGTCCAAGAAAAGGTTGAGAAATCGGGCTTACTGCCTGAGCTGATCTGTTCGGGCTGCTGTCGGGTGTCACATGCGGTAGGCAGCAGAGCGGGGAGGAGGTGGAGAGGGAGCAAGTTGGTCTCGTCGTGACTCTGGCTCGAGTGCCTTGGGTAGATGGCCTGGCGGCGGTGGGGCCTTGGTGTGGATTGTCGATCCATTGGGAAATAGCTAGGTAGAGAGGAACTAATAGCAACGGCTTGGTCGTGTGGAATTTTACAAACCAATCGTGACGAACAACGAGGTGATCAAGTCAATCTACTATGATAAGTGTTTTGGGTATCGCAAGAACGTGAGAGGTCTCATAAGAGATTGGAGAACCCGCCATTTTCAACAAATTTCTGCTTAGAGATTCTGACGTCTAAGCGTTTGTTCGCTGCTGACATTTCCCATATTCATTGGTTGTCGGTGTTGCCGTCTGTGTCATGACCGTTTGCTGACCACGCTCCGGGGTACTCCGGAGCACTGGGTGTTCGGGATTCCGCGACGACGAGCAGACGTAGCGCCCTCTTCCACGTGCACATACCCGTGTGATGTCTTTGTCAAGAGCCTATGGACGCCTCGACTCGTCAAACGGTTGTCTAACGCACAAGCCACATCGGGATTCTTCTGTCTTCTTCGACTGCACCAGAGTTGTTTGTTTAGTTCTTTGATGCTTTTGTTTTGAAACACACCCTCGGCAAACAATCAAGCCACATATTAACCATGAGACATCGAGACTCAATTTTTGAGTTATAAGCCTCTTTTGGCCAACTGCAGGATCCCAAGCAACCCCAGAAAGACCGCACCTGAGGAGAATCTGGAAAATAGGGACGTTTCGGAGAACGACGTGCTCTGCCACCTATGCTGGAACAACGTAGGGAAAACCATCCACATATTACAACGAGTGCGGCAGAGCGGCATGCGATTGCAAATTGCAACGACTCAAGAAGAGAGCTTTCGCATGACACTGTTTTGGACAGCCGATGTCCCTAAACTTGACGCTTTATACCTCGAAGAACAGCAGATTGCCATTCGCTTCGCTCAAGTTGCTTACACTATCAGACGGCAATAATCCCCTTCGCAGGCAGCTTTCCAGAGTCACCGTCGGCATGGATTTCGGGATCCCCAAACAGTCCCCTGTTTTAGCGGTGATTATATGGACATGCTTTCCACGTGCTTGACCAGGAAGAGCCAACATTATTGAAAAGAGATTGCTCCAGCAATTGTTGCAACGTTGGGGTGACATCCGCATCTCTCCACGGACCCCACATGCATTGGCGACATTGTCGATATTGACGTGACACCCTCGCAACAGGAGGTGGCTTTTGGCAATGTGTTGGCTATGCGAATGTAAACGAGACTCATGAAGGTTTACGGAGTATGGAGTTGAGCCCCTATTCACCTCACTAGTACACGCCGTACCCCTGATCCACTTGAGTAAGACTGATCAATCCCTACCTAGGTCGGTATGTCGTCCCTAGTCATGTCGTATGGAAGAAGTGCCGCTAGTTGCTCCCGAGCAGTTTTGTTGTGCATTCTGGAGGTTCCCAACAGTGCGGGTCGTACGACGCAAGGGACATCATCGCGCAATCAACCCCCACGGCGGTTGTTGTTGGTGCAACCCTCATATCTGCTGGGTCCTCATCAGGCTGGCAGGGCCAAGAGGCTTGAACAAAAGGCGTAAAGCGTGATGGCGGCGGCCTAGCGTTGGGGCCCCGGGTCCGCTTCCCGCACCAAAATAAGGCCGACGTTTGGATCGACGCCGCGCCGACGCCTCATCTCGCCGTCACCGATGAGTTCCGAATTCGAGAAACACAACTGACAATCCAAGTTGCACAAACTGAGCCAAATCGAAACTAGGCTTGTTTTAGCTTGCAATTCCCCCCCCCCCCCCCCTACGTGGCCCCGT